>NC_056605.1:32607419-32625176 GCF_018340385.1 Cyprinus carpio | reverse complement strand
CACCTTGGTTTGTTTTCTTTATTTTATAAATGCAGCAAAGTTTTGTTGTTAATTATGTGTGGATACAATATAAAAGTAGACCTTCACTAGATTCGATCGATGTCTTGCGCTTATCTGTACGATCTCAAAAGCTGAAAGTGTAAGTTAAGTTCTTTTCAGGGTTATCAGGAGAAGATGCCTCATATGCGGGGATCGACTCCAGAGGGTTAACAAGCCACCAATAGAAAGGTGACCAATTACCAGTAGAGAACCAACAGGGTCCATTACAGTTTCACATTAAAACCAATACAATTCCCATTATAACCAGTAAAACCATTACAAATGATGTGATGTGTCTATAGTTTTTTCAGCAGAGAATATTTACACAACTATCAATACTCTGTTGACTAATTACCAAGCAATGCATAACTTTGTTCAGTCTGTGGTGTAAAAAAAAAAAAAAACACTTAAGCAAAACAAGGTCAGGTCAAAAGTGTCTGAATCGTTTTTGGTCCCAAATTTCTTTTATAAATTTTACTGGTATTCCACTGTATGACGAATTTTGGGGTATAATCTGTCACAGTTTACTTTATATTTTGCTATCATCACTTACATAAATGAAGTATAGTGTTTTGCAAACTCGTTAACGTATATATACACGCACGTCAAAATTATAACTCAACAATTTCTCTTTTGAAATTACAATAAATATCAGATAAAGATAAAAAAAAAAAAAAATTCTCATATTGTAGAAAATATAGACTTATATAATTATATAATATGACATGCTATAAAAATATTTATATAAAACTGTACCTGAGATCAGCCTTTGTATCTCCACTCTTAAAGTTCGCTGGAGGATCCATAGACCAATCACTCCTCAGAGACACACAG
This sequence comes from Cyprinus carpio, assembly GCF_018340385.1. Taxonomy (NCBI): domain Eukaryota; kingdom Metazoa; phylum Chordata; class Actinopteri; order Cypriniformes; family Cyprinidae; genus Cyprinus; species Cyprinus carpio. The sequence goes on along the minus strand of NC_056605.1, from coordinate 32,624,303 downwards.
CTGGACTCTGCTCCTGATCTCTTCTGATGAACTGAACTACAAACAAAACAGATTTAATCCTTTATGATGATAATCTTTTTTTTAAGCTGTTTAAGTATTTTTCAACAAAAATATATCATGAGGAGGCTTTTTGACCTTTTCATATATATATATATAAATTCTTAATTTTAACTTAAAAGCCAGACATAAAACACGAAGGAGACTCCCAATCTCTCATCATTGAAGGTGATTTAATACAGTGTTTATTCAAGTACCTGCATCCTGGAGAAAACTCTTGATCTGTGGATTTTTGTGTGTCCTCCATGATGAAACAGAATCTGATCTCCAGCACTGACTCTGAATAGAAATGACAAAACAACTCAATAATTCATCTGAACGGATCCTGAGAGAAACAGATCATGAGACGCGGCGTTCACTCAGATACACAATGTTAGTCGTGTGGTTAACAAATGATCAAATAAACCCACACACAACACCAAAAAAATTAAAATAAAAAAGACACCATTAAAACATATAAAAACATATAACATATACATAACATATATATATATAAAAAACTTATACATAACTAAAAATAAAGGTCCTTTAGAGGAAATCTGAAAGCGGAAGTCACTGTAAAACACTCAGCACTCACCTTATTTACACAGATTCACAAAATCCACCGCCTTTCTATGAAGCAGCTACACGAAAATCATGGCTTAGTTCCTATGAAACACTTTGATATTCCGTATAGAATCGATTCTGGCTGTTCTGTTTAAATGGAGAAATATTAACGCTGAACATTTACTTTCACTTTTATTCGAGACACGAAAAACAATGATGACGTCACTCCTCACCTGAAGAGCTTAAGGGAGCATCTTTAAACTCCACACACAGCGGGAAAACGCTTGCGATGTCAAATCATTCGTTCAAATAATGTACACGTTTTAGCATACAAAATCAGTTTTTAAAAAATCTAGCATTTGTAGGGAAAAAGGAGCAGAGTATAAATCAAGCAGCAACCTCACCGTCTCTCTTTTTGAAACCAACACAGAAGTGACTTAAACTATAAAGACTTAAAAGATAAGGCAGTGTAAACTATATTATTAATATAATAAAGATAATAGAGAGGTCGGCAAAAGGTCATGAAAAACTAAATTATGAGCGTTTTTTGGTTGCAAGAATCCCTTACTAATATTATAAGTTGACATCCAGTGGAAAAAATGTAATTATAAATATAACAAATTTGAAACAAAAGTATATGACCCCATTAAAGGGATATTTTGTCATTATTTACTCTCCAAACCTTTATAACGTTTTTCTTCTGCAGAACACACAAAAATTAAGAATTTAAGAATGTTAAAGAATGTCCATATGATGAAAATCACTGGGGTCCAAAACAACATGTCAGTGATTTTCAGTGACATTCTTGAAAATAATTTCTTTCACAGAACAAAAGTAAGTCATACAAGTTTGAACACAACATGACGGTGAGAAAATTATGACAGAACTTGTTTGAATATTCCCTTTATTAATTCTTGCTGCTGTTGCTGTGGAACCTGCATGGACACAAACAGTTCCACAGAATAACCACATAAACAAATGTTTAGAAGAATTCATAACCAAGAGAAGGGGTTGAAAAAGAAAAAAATATAGATTAAGATATATAATGGATACAAATACACTCCCCTCACTGATGACATAAAGAGATCTGAGACACTTCTTTAATAGAAGTGGAAACAGCAGGACAGCAGCAACCACTGAGACCTTTAATTTAAGATTTGTTAAACTGAATATGGCATACTATGTTTCTGATCATTGTGATTCTTAGCTTTACTGTTCATGCAAATCAGTGATTTATTACCTTCGTGTGCCAAATCAATGCAGATTTGTTTTTCTTCATCCAACTCAGTAACAATATGTACCCCAACTGCTCTTCTTTGGCACACGTTGATCACTGTTTGTGCCACCAGACTCTGTCTGTGACACTTACCCCAACTGACCTTGGCCTCTTTTGATACAAATCTTGGCCAGATAGATCATCTATCTACAAAATAAATCTGGACATCTAATCAAACAGACCTTGGATTATTTTTGATCTTGTTTGCTTTGTCCTGTCAAAGAAAGTGTTTTTTTTTTTTTTTACTGCTACACTATGTTGCTACAAACAAGCAATATGTTGTCTTGAGATTGATCCAGCTGAAATATCAATAGGAAGTCCTACAAAAGAGTTTGCAGAAAGGTGCATGTTAGTATGGGAAAAACATCTCAATGATTTGCAAAGATAACAATATAGTTCAGCTAAACATATGTGGACACCTAACCTGACCATCACTCCTAACTGAGCATCCCATTAAAACTGGGAATGCAGTGAAACTTGCTTTGTAATAACAACCAAATGCATAAATGTGATAAAATGTTAAAGTCACTATCTATCTATCTATCTATCTATCTATCTATCTATATATCTATCTATCTATCTATCTATCTTCATAGCAACACTCTATCAACTATCCAAACCAAGCAACCACCCCGAGTACCCTAGCAACCGCATAGCAACACCCCAGCAACCACCCGAGTACCCTAGCAACCGCATAGCAACACCTAAGCAACCACCTTAGACATGAATAATTACTTTAAATTGGCAGAATTTCAACTTTTTTGGAGGCAAACAATACTGTCAAAACTTCTACAGGCCAACATTAGTTATGTTAAATGATGAACATTTTACCTCAGAGGGCAATTCTACATGTACTCGCATAATCACGTTAAGGCATCTGAGACGACAGATTAATACAGTTTTATTAAGTATCAGACAGTGACAGAAGTTAATAATGAGTGAATACATCATATACCCCATCCAAATCTTGTTTTTTGACTTGTGTTTATATATGGACTATTTTAAATCTGCGGAGTAACCCAGTTCCTGTGTGACTTGTCATAGAAATGTCTGTGTGTATATGCAGTGTGATCTCACATATCTGTGTGCCAGTGACTGTGCATGTGTGTTTGATATAGCCAGCATATTAATATAAAACTGTTATTATACTGACTGGAACATTCTATTGATTACACAGTTTGAAAGCACACCTTTCAGCCAATCATCATTTTCAGCGTCTGTAGACCTACTCATGGGTGAATTTAACCCATAATCATGATGAACTCAATTTCATGATGAACTTCACACAGTTGAACTGAATCATTGCTATTAAAACAATCTGTATTTTGTTTACTTTATTTAATAGGATGGAACAAACATGGAATTCCTTAACCGAGCAGAGTCCACAAAACCCCATCTATTTGTCATGGCGATTAGAAAATGCCAACAGACCTCTCAGGCATTGATCTTAATCAATGGACAGGTAAGGATATTCTGGACAATTTTCAAAAGGAATTGCAAACTGTATATTTAATTGAATTTTTCCACATGTGGACATACAAATTGCGATTGTTTAAATTGCGAACAGACAATTGTGCCAAATAAAATAATTCATAAATAATTTTGTAGTTTTTACACCAAATCTCTCACTGTTTGCACTCTGATGCACTTCAGCAAAACAACATTGCAGTTCTACTCTTATTTGCCTATTTGCATCTTACCCTATATTTTATTCCTCTGGTGAAAAGCATTTGGTTAATGGTGAGTATTGACCAATAGTGGCTCCCACTGTTAGCAGGGGATAGTAGCTGCATTTGGCGATCTCTCGGAGTGCCAGCTGCCTTTAGTAGCGCCTTTATCTCCATTGTTCAAAGCATTTGGCACAATCGCCTGTGAGTGACGTCACCTCCCGATAAAAACACGCCCCATAGTATGGTCCCACCCCTGACACGGATTGACAGGTTTGCATGTGAGGCATTGGAAATTCAGATGCAAAAGTAATTGCGATTCCATTTGAGTTTTTTGGCAGGTTACATGTGCGACACAGTGAAAAAGAGACGTGGTAATTAATAACACCCAATGTACTTGTTCTTAAGAGGCATCTACCGTAACATTAGTCTGTTTCTCTCTTATTCCGAAGTCACTGTAGCCCCCCGGATCCAGTCAGTATCCAGATCAGATGGTGGATCAGCACTTGTGTTGCTTTCATCAATGAAAATTAACGAACCTTTATTCACGTGACGAAAACTAGACGAGACACAACATAAATGCTGGCCATGTGACGATAACTATAATTAAATGTATAATGCAATATTGTTGACAAATAAAAATGAGAGTAAGTAAATGTGGTTTTCAAAATAAAAGCTATGCTAAAATATCTCTTCATTTTCGTTGACCAAAACGAGATGAAACAGAATATTATAACATTATTTCATCTCGTTTAGTCGCTCCCATTCCAGAGCCCGTCTACGGAGAGCCTTCCCATGTCTCACTTCAGGGTCTGCATCAGGTCGCACTGCACAGACGCAGACAACGTCACTTCCTCAAGCCCCACTCACAGCATTATTTAGAACACGACAACAAACAAAGTTAAGAAAGTTGTAAAGAAAGGGACTGATGTGTGTACTTCTAACATGTTTGGTTGGTAAAATAAAAGTTGTAAATTCAAATCAGAGTGTCTTCCGTGTCTGGTATGGATGTATTCTTGAGTCTATAAGGTAACAATAATATAATAAGATAACCTTGTTTGAAATGTGTTTGGCTAAAAGAAAATTTTGGTTCATCTATACTACTAGGTACTTACACTATATTGACTGGGGGGGTAAATAGAATTGCACAGATTTGATTGCACAGATACTATTTAAACTGAACTGAACTGAATCAATGAGGAACTGACATTAACTGAAAATTGAGTGTTTACTGTTGTCCTTTTGCATTATTACACACTATTTTCCTATTTAATACTGTAAAGATGCTTTAACACTGTATTTTTTAAATATGACAGGCTCATTTCTCATAATACATGGAAAATACAGCTGCAAATGGACTTTTTTGCTTTTCCATTTGAAATTTGGCAGTCACTGTGCATTCGTGAAAACACAAACAGTAATGCAAGATTTGCAATTGTGTTTGGATTATGTCACATAGATTTTGCTTCAACGCTTTCTAAGTGTTTGACGATAGTTCACCCAAAAATGAAAATTCTGTCATTAATTACTCACCCTGGTCTGAAAGCTCTTGGATTTCATCCAAACTATCTTAACTTGTGTTCCGAAGATGAACGAAGGTCTTAAGGGTTTGTAACGACATGAGGGTGAGTAATAAATGACCGAATTTTAATTTTTTGGGTGAACTATACCTAAGCAGTGTACATCTACCTAGGAGTCTTTATATACCTGATATAAATTTTAGGACATCTTTAAATGATTTTGCATTCTCTGTCTTTTTAAATTTTAATTGTCAATGTCATTTACTGTGTATTTAAATAGTTAAACATGTCAAAATGTATTAGTTAAACAGCTATACACAGGTCATTCAGAACTAATTTTCTTATTTATTGCAACTGTATTTCTGTGATTTTTGCATTTGCTGGAAAAAAAAGAAAGAAAATTGCATGTTGTTTGTCATTGGTACAAATTTGGACACATTTGTGAATGTCAGATGGCATTAAAAATATTTTTTTAATAGTCTAAAGAACCTGTATTCTTCATTATTTATTAATCCATGATTGTCTTGTTAAGCATATGCGAAATTATGAGAATAACCCAGCAAGAATAACCCAGAACCACAAAAATGCAAACACACAAATGGTAAAAATGACTATATCTTGGGTTTTCTCAACAACCCAAAAATGTATAAACCAGCATTACTTTAACCCAGCACGTGTTCTGTCCAATATTTACCCAGCGCTGGGTTGTCAATTGGGTTATTTTTAACCCAGCCATTTTTAGAGTGTATGGGGTCATTACAAGTTTTAAGAAATTACTTTAATTCATTGTACAGATAGGCTTTGTTTGTGGGGCTTGTTTACAATAAAACCTTTATTTAACCTTAATTTTAAACAAAGTTTGTTTTATCACCTGTTTTTGTATAGGTCCTGAGACCATTCCTGGAGGTGACAGAGGAAATGTCTGCTGAAAGCCACGTCACATCCACATTAATTGTCTTGGTGCACAACTTGCAGAAGCTGACTGGAAGTATGGCAAACACTTATGCTCCAGAGTCTGTTGGTCAGAGGCTAGCTAGCTCTTTAAACAAGCACCTGACCAAAAGATGTGGCGACTATGAATCAACTAGGTTTGTATAGATTAGTTATATACTGAGAGATATACTGAAATTAATCAATTTATAACTAAAGTTGTTTAATTTGCCAAATGTACAACTTTAAGATTTCTTGCAGTGTCAATGTTGCTGGATCCTCGATTTAAAAAAGTAGCATTCGGCATGGATACAAACACAGACAGCGCTGTTCAAGCGTTGACATCCGAGGCCGGCCAGCTTAATGCAGAATATCAACCGGAGGCAACGACTTCTGTTTCACTGCGCATACAACAAACTGGGGCTAGCTGTGTGTGGTCTGATTTTGATTTGAAGGTTAGATTTTGTCATCAGATTCTTGGACAAACTGTTAATTAGGGGTGTGTAATGAGATTGTGCGATATTAAAATGTGGCAAGATTTCTCTTCAAGTGAAAAGCTGTCCCGCGACATCACCATGACAAAGCATGAAATTAGCATAGAATATGCCACTGCTACGTTTACATTACATTACGGTGTCCACTGCAGCACTGCCTCTTTTTTCTTCTTTTATTAAGACTTTTTTTTATAGAATTGAAAAAACTAATTCAGTTTGATATCGGTCGCTTCAATTGTAAACTGTTTTAAACGTCTGCTCTGCTCATCCAGCACGAGCTGCTGATATCAAAGCTATCTTAGGCTGGGCTGTGTGGGTATAACACCTCTGCTCTGGTCTCTGTTTGCACTTTGAATATTGAGAGAGTTCTTTGATTATGGTTGCATTTATTGTTTGCATTTAATAAGACTAAGAAAAAAACTGAATAAAACAGAATTTTTATTTCTATGTTCAATTTGTGGAAAGGAGTTAATTTTAGGAGGTCAAACGTGCAGCCTCAGTCAGAAGTTCTGGAAGCTCATAATTCATGTACAGTGAGGTCTGAAGGGAATCATGTGAAATCATACAGGAGAAAAGCCAGTCAGTTGAGTTTGTGGCAAAAACCTTTCACAGTGCTTGTATATTGTCTTTCAGTGCATTTGATAATTCATACTCAGAAAGTAGAACTGAAATGACATTCATTACAAGATGATTAGTTATAACATTTCAAAATGTACCTGCAGAATATTTTTCCAGTCATTAATTTTTATCATTGAGGATTTCTTAAAAATACAGAAAAAAGCTTCTCTTCGTTCTTGTGAACCCAATCTCGTGTCTCGTGAGCTAAGTGTCTCGTCACACACCCCTACTGTTAATAAATGAGAAAATTAGAATGTTATGTGTTTTTCTTTTTCTCCCTCCTGAATTCAGGGATTAATAGGCAAGATTTTTCTTACACTGCTATTTGAAAAACAACCACGTACAGAGGAGACTGACGCTATCAGTGACTACGTTTACATGGGCAGCAGTAATCTAATTATTGACCTTATTCTGAATAAGACAATATTCTGATTAAGGTGTTTACATGAGTTGCTTTTAGATTATTCTGTTCATGTTCCCGTTTTACATGTTACAGATCGATTAATGGCACACGTCATTACGTCTCCATGCCATGCAGTACAACGTTCCTTCCAGAATTATCAACATACAGTTTGTCTTCGTTATGGTACTATAAACAGATTTTGCTGTTTCATTTTCGAATTTTACGAAAGCTTCAAGTGCAGTTTATTACCCCAAAGCAAAGAATGAGTCACTTCGTCATCGTATTAACAACATTAATAGTTAGATTAAGGAGTGTACATGTCTGTAATGCAGTCCGATAATGCGACTAAAATAGTAATACTCCACGTCTTAATTCGATTTGTGTGTTACTTCGATTATGATTTTAGCTGGATTAAGGTAATTAGAAATCACTGTTTACATGGTAGTTTCTTAATCATAGTATTGTTTTTAGGCTAATCAGGTTAATATCGGAGTATTGTTGTCCATGTAAACATAGTAGAGAAGATGGCACCGCTATATTCTCCCTCCAACAAACCATCTCTCTCTCTCTCTCTCTCTCTCTCTCAGGTAAAACAGCAAATAAACACCAGCGTGGATACCTTCACTGAAGTGAAATTGTACCTCTCACAGCCAAATGTTGTGAGAGGAACAACTCCCTTCAACAAAGCATTTTTTGTGTGATTTGTCTTGTAATGAGTCAAAAGACAAGATGACACAAATGATCAAAGTGTATTTGTTAAAGAAGCAATAAATAATTACACAGTTAAATACAGCTGAAACCACATTACAAAATGACACAAAATAGCAGAAATATCAAACTACTCATTTTCTAATTGGCACTCATGGGTAACCAATCAAACCTTATTCCAGGAACAGGAACTGGCTCCAGAAATAACTTCTTCAGTACTCCAAATGTGTACCTGAGTTCAGGAGGGTTGCTCAAGTTCAGTCCATATATCAGTCCCAGCAACATGGTTTTGCATACTGTAAAACTGCTAAGGTCCTGAAGAACTTTACTCTTCCAACACTTCAACATCTGCTGGACTGTCTTCAATGATGCATTGTATCCTAGAATCACACAAAACTACTCAATAACCAAATTATTGCTGGCAACGTCTGTATCCTAGAAGTATTTAAAAGGATGCAGTACTCAAATTATTGTGTATTTACTTTAACAAAGCATTTATCAACCTTGAACAAAAAAAATTAAAATAAAACTCACCATATACTCCATACTGCTAGGGTCTTAATTTGGATACTTCAATTTCATTAGTCTGAAGATGCAAACAACGAAATTTATTTTCTAAAATTAGGCAAGCAGTCAAGATGGGATTCTAACAAACATAACAGTGGAAAATATAGTACTGGGTCAGATCAGCACAGAAACCCACTGTCCTGCAGAGTTTAGCAATATTCCCAATTAAAGGGATAGTTCACCCAAAAATAAAAATTATATTATTAACTGCTCAACTTTCATGTCGTTCTTAACCTGCAAGATCTTCGGTCATCTTCAGAACACAAATTAAGATATTTTTTATGAAATCCGAGAGCTTTCTGACCCTGCACGGTGAGCAACACAACTGGAATGTTCCCAGACCCAGAGTCGTAGTAAGGACATCAGTAAAACAGTCCATGTGACATCAGTGGTTCAACCGTAATTTTACAAAGCCACAAGAATACTCTTTTGTGCAAAGAAAACAATAATAGCGACTTTATTCAAAATCACATCTTCTGCCATTATCAAACTCTCCATAATGGCGGATGCGTGTGGTGCTGCTGACCTAGAACACGCATGCACTGAGCCTTGTTTACATGCAGAGGAAAGAAATGTTCATGCCTCTTGTTACTCTCCATAATGGCAGAATATGTGATTTGGTGGATAACAATTGTTGAATAAAATTGCTATTTTTGTTTTCTTTGCACAAAAAAGTATTCTTGTAGCTTTGTTAAAGTGTGGTTGAACCATTGATGTCACACGGACTGTTTTAATGATGTTCTTACTACGACTCTGGGTCTGGAACATTTCAGTTGCATTGCAGCCTTTATGGAGGTTCAGAAAGCTCTCGCATTTTCATAAAAATATCATCATTTCTGATCTGAAGATGAATGATGGTCTTACGGGTTTGAAACGACATGAGGGTGAGTAATTAATGACATGTTTATTTTTGGGTGATCTAGCCATTTAAACACACCTGAAGCAGCTAATCAAGGTTCTTACTAGAAGTTCCAGGCAGGTGTGTTAGAGCTAAACTCCACAGAACACTGGCTCTCCTAGAGCAGGTCTGGACACCCCTGCCTTGCATCAAAATAAAATTGTTTTTGGGGGAGGCTAATGCATTCGTAATCTGTCAGTTTATAGTAATACCACATATTTTGTATTTATTGTATTAATAAACCTAATCTTATTATATCTGTCTTTTTTTGTTAATTTCTATAACCCTAAAACTCTGTGGCCAGTGAGAGAATAATGTTTTAAGTGGGCACCAAGAGGATTTAATTATTTGTCCAAACACTCTTCTTCAGTATGCAAACATCTTCGTAAGTTTTTGTGAACGCGACTGCTGTGACTGTTGACGTACGAAACTGCTGACGTGTTCTCTGGTGCGCCCAATAACAAAGAAAACACGTCAGCAGCGTCATATGTCAGCGGCATCACTGCAGTGTTGTGAACGCACTCACAACAGACCCGGAAGAGAAGAAAATTATGAATAAAGTAGTTTTTTGTTATTTTTGGAGCAAAATGTATTTTCGATGCTTCAATAAATTCTAACGGACCCTCTGATGTCACATGGACTACTTTGAAGATGTTTTTATTACCTTTCTGGATGTGGACAGTCAACATGGAGGGGACAGAAAGCTCTCGGACTAAATCTAAAATATCTTATACTGTGTTCTGAAGATGAACGGAGGTCTTACGGGTTTGGAACGACATGAGGGTGAGTCATTAATGACAAAATTTTCATTTTTGGCTGAACTAACCCCTTAAATGTGCTGGCTAGATTCACTTATAATACTTCGTCATTAAAACTCAACAAGGATTTATGAAATCATGGCCACGAATTAACATCGTAGTAATGAATAAATCTAGCTCACGAATTCTTAATTTGGTGGGAATTAATTATTAATTCATAGTTAGCAGTTCTCACTATGTAAACTTCGCACCGTTTAAACGTTATAAAATAAAACATAATTAAATATCGGTACTCACCGTCTGATTGCTGTCCACGTCGTCCGTGTTGATCCAGTAAAAAACTAGGGTCCTAGAACTGCAGCCTCCGGTTGTGCAGGAATACCCTTCTCCTGCCGGTGTCATGAGAAATCGAGTCCGCTTATTGATCCCATTCATAGATATACATAATAAAGGCTAGATGTCTTACAGCGGAGTCTCTGACGTCATCACCGGAGACCATCTCGTCACAGACGAGCTTTCTGGCGCTCTGTGGTACCTGATGAGTGATCTGCACGAACACTACTTAAGTTTAGTTGCACATGATTTCCAATTGGTTTGGTTTGTTAAACACATCTCACATTATGATACAGGACATTGCTGGCTTTATAGGAGAAGATGCCAAACTTTTGTGCAGCCTACAGATGCTCCAATCGCCGTAGTCTCAAAACGAGAGCCCGTGGATCACCTTTCACCTGTAAGATATGACAATATTATGATTATATTTGGGATAATCGTTAGTTACTTAGTGGATGTGTGTACAGTACCGGTCCTGTTACACAGGAGCAGCGGGACTATGACATCATAGTATTACAAGATTGTTGTTGACCCAAAGCTTTTTACAAGTTTGTTCACACAATCACAGAATGTTTCTTTTCTTCGGGATGAGGACTTTGACAGAACGGGGCAGAATGTCCGGCTTAAAGATGCTGTTGTGCCAAACATTTTTAACTTTCCAGCTCATCTTCAAAGGGTATGTGTATCATTGACCAACAATAATTCAAGGTGTATAAGATTGATATATCAATATGTGATTAAATGTCACTTTAGTTTTTGTTTCTGCAAGTTATATAATGTGGTGTTTATTACAGCACATTTAAGACACTCAGAACTTCTTTACTTTATTTTAGCTGGTAGCAACAAGAAGCACAAGCACCTCTAGAAGAGCGGAAGACAACCTGCCAGTGGACTTGTCTCAGGATGTACCTCAACATAATGTTGTGAGTGTTTACATGTGGAATGTCAAACAAATGAGAGCATCATGTGGCTTGTTATATTAAATCCTTTATCTTGGTGGTACCCAGAGGTCTATGATGGTGTTAGTAGTAGTCCAAGAGCCCAGTATTATTTGAGGTGGTACTCTGTGTAAAACGTTTGAGAACTACTGGCTATCTCACTTTCTCCGTCGCTCATACACTTGAATGAATAAACGTGTGTGAAACATTGAAACTAAACCCAGGGGTAGGCAGCCTTTACAATCAAAAGAGCCATTTTTGTCCAGAGCCACAAAACATATTTGTGCCTTATAAGTGGACAAGCCTATACAATTTCTTAAATGTATGCTGTTGTGTTTTCTGTTGGAGAATTGGAGAACCTAAACATGTATTTAAGCTCACAGAATTGAAAAGTGAAGATTGAATTGTAAAAAAAGTAACTGATTCATTTCCATATTACTATTATTTATATATTTGTATATTTTGGCAAAACAACAGGGAGCCACTGGAGAGAGGAGTTTGACCACTTGTATGCATTGCCTGCTTGCCCTAAGGCTATAAAGGCCAAACCTGAAGAAGCCTCAGCGAGAGTGAGGAAAACTGCAGCGGGAGAAGAGTAATGCCTTGAGGAGAGAAAAGAGGTCCAAGATGAACATGCAGACTCTTCTGGAGGAACTGAAGGAGAAAGATCTCATCAACGAAGAGCTGAAAGACAACCTTGAATGCTACTCTGGTAAAATAAAAATATTACATTGAATATTTGGTGTATTTTATGTTTGTCTTTGTTGACTTCCTAGTTACTATTAAAAGGATACCTACTGAATCACTTTGCTAATTGGATTTCAGATCTTCCGGTTCATCTCCTGTTGAGGCAGGGCATAGAGTAGAACATAGATTACGCTCCATCTGCATGGTCCAAAGGCATATCACTACCTGAGAGAGACCCTGCATATTCACCTGCCACATCCCAGTTCACTGCAAAGGTATTCTTCATGATGTTTAATTTTATACTGAATTACATTAAGCACTACAGACAATATTATCATGAATGGTTAAACTTACTGATCTAACAGCTCATGTCTCATGCTGATACATGTTGATATTATAGCTATTTTTTTTTGTGTGTCCACAATAGGGATGCTTGGGTTAGTGGTTAAATGTCTACTTTTTAATTTTACTAAGGTGGCTGAGCTCTCTCGATGCCGGACCTGGTTTCAATAAAATGATGTTGGACATGCTGAAAAGACAGCGTCAGGAAGACGAGGTCAAGTACAGATGTGTCACTCTGATGCTGGATGCCATGTCCATCAAAAATCACGTCCAGTATGATCCTCAGACACAAACAATGTTTGGATATGTGGACACGGGGGATCGATTGAATGAGACTGACATGGCTTCCGATGTTCTTGTGTTTATGGTGGCTGGGCTTCAAGGTTATCGGAAAGCTCCAATTGCGTATTATTTGACCAAGTCCCTCACAGCACAATCACAGACAGTCTTAGTAGAGCATGCATTAGAAGAGCTGCATCGTCGTCAGATAAGAGTGGTGTGCATGACAATGTCAGTATGTGCACTCAACTTGGGTGCGATCTAAAAGCAGACCCCTGTGAGCCCTTGAAGGCCCATTTCCCACATCCAGTAACCCATGACGATGTTTTTGTTATGATGGATGCTTGGCCACATGTTCATTGTTGCATACATTATTGCACATACTTTGCTCTGGTTGACTCTGTCAAAGTGCTTTTTATATATTTTGATTGTATTTACATAATTGTGCAGAACATGGTGCTTTACATTTGACGTGTGCAGTGAAAAAAAAATCTGATTCTGCAGGCATACAGCCCAATTAGAAGCACTACTGGCACTATCAATTGGAAGTACATAGTTCATCTGAACAATGTCCAAAAGAAAAGTGGACTACATGCTGCCAACAGAGTCACAGATAAGCATGTGAACTTTGCTAATCAGAAGATGAAGGTGTATTTGTATGATGATTAATGTATAGAGGGGCGCAATAGTAATGGGCTCTAGGGCTTTATTGTTTTTATACTTTTTGATGATGTTTGTATCTTGTAGTGCTAATTTGTACTTCATTTCTCCTTATAAACTCAATCAAGGTCTCCCTGGCTGCCCAGACTTTGAGTTAGGGATTTGCATCATTTGACCAAAATCATTTCTAACATTTGAGTGATTAATTGGTTTAACCCCTTTATCCCTTTAACACCCACCAAAAGGTGAATGCCACCAGGATTAACCCTTTATCTTTTTCTAATCAAATTCAACAATATGCAAGAACTTGGATAAAACTGTTTATACCTACCTCATACTTACCTCAGAGGCACCCTTATTGTCCCATGTCAGATTTACAGGTGTAAAGCAGTGCAGCAATTTAATTTTAAAAAGCATAGCCACAGAGGAAATGGAGAGAAATCAAACTATGCCTCATACTTGGGTGTTTGCTATCTGATACCTGCTATAGTGATGATTTCAGTGCTTCCAGTTAATTTAGATATTTGTTTATAGATAACAGACAGGCTGTTTAGCATCTTGAACAGTCGCAATCCCAGAGCCCAAGGGTTCAAAGCCCCCCTTGGTTCTAGGAATTGGACAAGCACCAGGGAGTTATTGTCAAAAGCCAGGGGGTACTTGCTCACTTTGAAGATGGAAGATGGCAAGCCCCTTTACCGAACAAAGAGGTCTTTTAAAAATCGTGACTGTTGTATTAGTGATGCACCGACACCATTTGTAGTCGCCAATACCCAGTACAAATTCTTTATTATAATTACATTATCAGAATGAGGTGGCTGATTTAGAAAATATGTTTTTATTTTATTCTTCGTTTGATGTATACAAGTAGTCAATTTACAAATCATTAAATTATCTAAGGTAAAACTCTACCGGTTTCAGTGCATCCCTCAAGTCCATGATATAAGTTCATGAGATGCTCTGTTCTCTTGTTTATCTATCTTCTGCATTGAGTTCATAAGATGCTCTTTTCTGTCTGAATAGAGTTCATAAAGTGGTACGTATTATTAATATGATACTATCTTGCTCCTATGTGTTTGCTGTCTGCAAATTTGTTTCAGTTCTGATTCTCTTGTATTCAGTTTTTTCTCCCCCAGATGCCGGTGTTAAAATGGTATGTATTGGATGGTCTGCAGGTTATGTTGTGAATTGATTCCAGGAGATTTAGTGTCCTAAAAGTAATTTTAAGGATCCTAAACCTCACACTGATTATACTTTTAAGGTCAGGGGATGCAAACTAGTCAGCTTTACACCCAATTATGGCAATTAAGTTAATTGTGTGAAATGTGGATTTGTGTCTGTCCTGAGAAGTGCTGCTCTGGGAGCATTCACCATTTTCACCCTAAACCATTAGTTTGCATCCCTGCTTTCTTGTGTCCTGTTTTGGCAGGATCATTATAGTAATACAGTGTTTGCTTTTGAAGGTTCCTCTCTGTCCTGGGCTTCATTATAAACACTGACACGTTGATGTGGATGGTTCCTGTGCTGCTGGAAGGACAGCGATATGTCCTGACCTACAGCTTCAGCCAGGACCACTTGGAGCTTCTCTTCAGCTTCATCAGAGCCTCCGCTAGGGTTCATCATTTATATTTACCAGCGCTACACTGAGTGACACAAAGTGTCAGCAAATGCTTGTATTGTTTTCAGTTTGTCAGTCCATATGTTTTTATTTTTTGTAAAATGTGTTTTCTGAAGACATACACAGAAGTGTCACAAACCATTTTGAGTATTTAGAAGAATGCCTGTGTTTGACTGAATCTGTTTGCAGAATTGATCACCACTGATACAGTCTGAATTGTATGATCATGTCATTCAACTTTAATTTATGTGGAACGATCATTCAGGGATGGCTAGTTCTAATTTGTTTTTTTTGTTTGTTTTTTTAAAGCATAAAAACATTTTAAAGCATATTTGAATATCTGTGTACTATACTCGTATAGCTTGTGTGTTTTTTTAAGGTGGCTGGAATAACAACCCTAATGCCAGCCAGTTGAAGTACATCTTTAGGAAGCTGATGGCCCGGTGTGCAGAGGCAATGTGACGCACAGGATGACCCAGAGTCCCTACCAGCTGTCATCCACACCTCTACAAGCCTGTCAGCTGTAGATATGAGGAGAAGATCTTCCATCCCCGTTTGCTGACATTCCTGCCCTAGTTCATGACCACAGCTACCTTCCCGTCCGCTTCCATGGTCTTGTGGACTAACCTTACCTTACAGAGCAACAACATGCAACAGAAGCTCAATAAAACCGTCCTTTTCAAAGTGCATTAGCCCTTTTTTATCTCTGTCCTCCACAGTAGTGTAGTTCTCTCTACAGGGTGGGGATTTCAACAAGCAGCATTTCTTTATGTATATTTGTAAAGGGGAATCTTGTACCTATTTTTTTTATTGCAAGTAAATGTCACTTTTATAATAGTTTAAAAATAGAGACTTTTGTGTAATTATTCCATATTTTGTGTAGTCATTCTGTATCAGGACCCCTGACATACAATCCAAATAGTCTACAAGAAACTTCAGAGTGTTACCTTTCATTTGAGACCAGGATTCTATTGTCAGTATGCATTTTGGGTAATTTTTGGGAAACAATGTCAATATTCAATATGGCAATCCAAAAGTCCTATGGGGAGTTTCCATAGAGCATTTGACAAAACACATGAGCATACCTTGGCAAATAAATGGTCTAAAGTACTCTTATTTCATTCTGTATTGATATATATATATATAGAGCAGCTTCACAAGAACTGGTGCTTGGACTCAGTTGTGTTTCTAAAGTCATATCAAGTGACCTAGAGGCTGAAATGTGGTCAGTTGAGAAAAAAACAATATTCTAGCCCTCTATAACTCTGTGCCAGTACTTCACACAATTATTCTGATTGTTTCCTAAGAATCTACAGGGTCTCAGCTTTCTAAAGAGGTCAGGTGTTTGATGGTAATGCCTGAAAATATCTGGGAACAGCGATCTCTGAAGTAGGCACAGAGCAATGTCGAGGGGAAAAGCCTAGTAAATGGCCCAACCCTGAAGAAGTTAAAAAAAAAATTTAATAAAACAAAAATATTCATATTAGAAAAGTGTATATATATATATATCTCATGTTGCCATTTTGTACACTGAGTTTTAGATTTGCATTAGCGTTTGTAATTTGTCATTTTGTTTTCAGAATTGTAA
>NC_056605.1:32465363-32606769 GCF_018340385.1 Cyprinus carpio | reverse complement strand
TTCAAAAGTGTTTGCTCACAATTAAACAGAGCAGCAACTACATGTGAACCTTTTGCAACTTAGAACTTGTCCAAAAACTGCTCAAACATTTTTACCTATTTGAACAGCCAAAACACCTTATATCAAATTATCTGAATGAGCAAAATATAAGAGGAAAGAATTTGAACATTTGAGCAACACCGTTCAATTCCAAAATTTGTGCAGGCCAAATACGAAAAGAATGAAACAAAACCCCATGAAATAAATAAAAAACAAGTTTTGCTGCTTTTCCAGTTCACTATCACAGGCTCAGAAGCCTTGACCATGTCCTAAATGTGTCCTCGGTTGTTGATGTGGTCTGACGTAGAGTGTTGGCAGATTATAGAGAGGTTTCCAGACTGTGCATTGGGCTTCCAGGAGTCGGAGAAAGGATAGTTTTGGCTATATCTTTGTGCTGATGGAACCCTTTGTTGTCGCTTGCATTGTTGTTTGTTCTGATTAGGGGATAAAACTTTAGGCAGTGGGGAAGGAGATGTGTTCTTATAGTAGGTTCAGCTCCTAGGGTCTGTGTCATCCGATTGAGAGGGATGGCTGGCTCTGAAGCTCAATACGGAACTCTGGGGTGGCTCATGAAAATGTGAAGGAGCTGCGAGACTCTGGTGTCTACCAGGACCATCTACGGGGGACATGAGATTACCGGAAAACAGTAAACCACACGGATTCAAAGAAAACGCAATCAAAACCAAATGGGAAATAAGAGAGTCAATAAATTCAAACCATTTAAATTTTTGGTTTAAAGAGTATTTTTGAATACTAATGCTTACCAAGGCTTGCAATGTACCCCTGATGTAATAAAAACTGATTTTTGTTTCAATTATAGTTTTACATGCACTCTTACTATTTTAATGATGGACTTTATATTTTCAGATTGACAAACCGGGCCTGGGACAAAATCTATACATTCAAAACATTAAAAAAAATAGCAAAACACTAAAAGACTAAAAGACACGTTTAATGTCATCTTCATACATAAAAAAATAAAATTAAAATTAAAATCAAATCAAACTTGGGATGTGAGGTATGAAATCAAAGAAAGAAGAAAACCTCATTGAGTACCTGTGTGTTTGGTCTGTTAGAGACTCCCTCACCACCAGAACCTGCCCCCTTTTTCGCTCCATTTCAGAAATGAGTGCGATTTTCACTGCTGTGAGTCTTCCATCTTCTCCAGCTAATCCTCAGTGATCTCCTCCTTCTGAGTGCCAGGACCTCGCTGTCATCCAGGAACTTCAGGCGACTTGTGGGAGGTGTAGGGGAAATCAGCTGTGGTTTTATAGGAGGTGAGAATAAGCAAATACATCACCCAGTTGCATCATTTCAAAAAGAGTTCAAAATGCTGTTTTCAGAGCCTACCTGCCCCCAGAGAAGAGAGCCAAAGACAAGGAAAGGACACACCACAGCCACTGTGCTCAACAGAGAAGACCTACACAGCCTAAAAAGGCTTCCCTCCAAACTGACACGATTAGGAACTAAAAAAACAAAACAATGTTAGGATTCCGAACCAATTGTTGTAACTGACACAGGCTTATAGAAGATTACAATGTGACGTACCTGGATAACAAAGGACCCCAATACTATAGAGCAGAAGATCATGTTATCTGAAGATGCCCTCGAAAACATTTCTCTCGCCGTGGATCTTACATAGCGTTAATCTCATTAAAAAGCTGCAGCATCACAAATGTGTTAAAGACAATGGTGTAGTGCTCTGAAGGAGGAGCGGAAGGGGGTTTTCCCTGCCCGTCAATGTAAAAGATCTGCTCCCCGGGGGAAAAAAAATGAAATAAATAAGTAAAAGCTGGTGTACCCCTACTGGTGTTTAAAATCGGGGTTTTCCCCAAACATTTTCTCAGCCATCCCCTTTTGGGGTTTAAAAATTTTTACATAAATTGTCTTGTTTACTTGAAAAGTCAGTTTTTTCCTATTCATAAACTAACTGGGGCGGCCCCCCGGGTTTTAAAGCGCAGATCCCAAAACCCTGCGGTTAAACCGAATCCCACACTTATCCGAATCATGTATCGGGGTTTTTCCACATCTAGAATGGCTATTTCACATGAACAGTGAATTAAATTTTTCTGCATGGCTTAGGATTACAGCTTTTTGGGAAAATTTTTGATGTCAAATTTAATATTTTTGGAAATTTTTTTTTTGTAGCTGATTTTAAAGGCATTTTTCACCCAAAAAAAAAATCTGTCTCATTCTATCCCAAATTGTTCCCAAACCGTTTAATTTCGTTATTTTCGAACACCAAAAAAGATATTTTTAGAAAGTTTTTTTAACCCAAAAAATTGTGGGCCCCATTACTTCCATAGATTTTATTTTTTTTTCCAAATAAAGAAGTTTATTTTTTGGGGAACTACCCTTAAAATAAATCAAGTATTTTATTTGAAAAAAGTTCAGTCCAGGGTTTCTTTCCCCTGGATTTTAGAAATCAAAAAATAAAAACTTTTTAAAAACAAAATAATTTTTATTATATTTTGTGTAATCTTTTTACAAAAAAGGGAAATCCGAAAATTTCTGTTGTAAAATCAAAAGTACAGTTAAATAAAAATTAAATTTTTTCCTTTTAAGAAAATTTTATTTACAAAAAGTTTCAAACTAATATTTTTTTTAAATTAACACTTTCAAACATTTTAAACTTTAAATATTTAAAAGTTTTATTTGGAAAATCCGCTAAAACCGTGAAACCCCGCCCCGAAAGTTGGGAAATATGCGAATTGTAAATAAGTGAACCCGTGAAAAATTATGCCGTGGTTCATCAAATTCCCAAAACAACCCACTCAGTATTTTTGGGTGGTGCTTCCGGGCAAAAAACCCCGTGAAGTGGGTTTGCTGATAACGCGTCCCAGGATGTTTTCTCATGGTGCGGGAAAAAAGGGGCTTGTTACGGCCATACGGTTTGCGCAACAGTAAAGCATCAGTGGGAGGCTCTGTCGCCAGTGCTAGCGACGCAAATGTGTCCATAATTAAATTCACCCACAGCATCTGTACAGCTTTGAGAGGGGAGTCCTATGCGAAGAGTTAGAAAAAGCAAAAAGTTTAATAGAAAGAATGAGGATGGCATAGAGGACAGGAAAAGAGGAAGCAGAAGTCTGACCTGTGTGATACAAGCTCCCTGTAAACGCCACAATGACAGCCACCACATTGACCGTCAGCCTGAAACTGGAGGAACTTTGAGATACTGTCATAGACGTTCCTCCCCACTTCACTGCCTTCACAATGCTGCTGAAGTTATCGTCTGTCAGGATAATGTCTGATGCCTCTTTGGCCACATCTGTACCATCAATGCCCTAAAAACAGATCATGACACATCACTGTCAAATTTCATTAACTTTCCAAATACATTCATGCTAATGTTTGGAATATTGCATTAAAATACGTGATGGAAACATTAAAGGCACAGTAACATTTACAGGTAGTCAGCAAATTTCAGTGTGTGACTTGCCATACTTTGTGATTAATTGTGAAATTTACTAGCAATCCATTAATCATATTTGTTTCAAAGTAAATCCTATGGGTGGATGCCAGGCTTGTTCAGATTGCAGCTGGACTTGGGGATAAGTGACATTAAAAAGGTGAGTCATACACTACATTATGGGCCCTATCATACACCTGGCGCAATGCCTACATTATGGGCCCTATCATACACCTGGCGCAATGCGGTGCAAGGTGTTGCGCAAGTGTTTTTGATAGTTTCAGCTTGACACACTTCTCATTTTCCCGACCTGCACCACGTTCTTTAAATAGCAAATGAATTTGCACCCATTTGTGCGCCCATGGGCATGCTGGTCTAAAAAAGAGGTGTGTTCAGGCCATTGTTGGCGTGTTGCTATTTTGAGGAACTGAAAATAGACTTCGCCATAGACCAACTCAAACTTGGTCTAAAGTCTGGCGCAATATTTTTTCTTTAGTATTTAAAGGTGCTGTATGTAAGATTTTGACTCTATTAAAGCATAAAAAATACCATATATGTTTGCAGATATTTAAGAAACATGCTAAGTTAATATACGTTTCTGAAAAACAAATGCTACAGCAGTTATTCTCCTTTGCAAATGTGGCTAAGGGCGCTTGTTTGTCTCCGAAATGTCTGTTATGTTCATGGTTTGTGACCCGCCATTAGGTCCAGTTTACCAATTGTATTTGGCCCCCCGGGTTGCCAGGTGTAAACAGGTATGTAATTTGGTCATCGTGTCTTCAAGTGCACTCGTTCCTGTTTTTGTTCCGCAATCTGGCAACCTATTGTGCGTCAAGTCTGAGGGAGTAAACTACAAGACATTACAAATCCCCAAAAACACTGTACCTTCTACCTTCACAGTACATCCCTCATAGTGGATGTACAAGCAAGTTTTTCAAAAATTTTAAAAAGTCCTCCTACCATTGTCAAATCCAACATCAGCTTTTTTAGCGCGCAGGGCCATCATTGGTTCCCGTCTCCAGTGCACACAGCACTACTTGTCTCTGTTCTAATATGGTGCTATCAATTATACCTTAAAGAGACAGCAAAACACTTTTATTTGCAGTCAGATTGTATTAGTCCCACCACAACATTTTAACAACAGTCCTGTTTTGAAAGTCATTACCTTTGACGACCAATGTATGCTTACTCGGGCTGGGAGAAGATCTCGCAAGTACACAAACGAAACAGCAGTTTGGGCCAGATCTTGTCTTGCGAGCCGCTCTTTGCTCAATCTGAAAATATGATGAGGCCTTTAATATCAACCTTTCATTTGAATGAACACTGATCCATTTTTTATTTTGACCACCTCAACCTTCTCCAAGTTCTATATAGCGCTCAGTATTCGTCGTTTGAACATACTCTTTGCCTTCAACATCACAAACAGGAAGTCATATCGCCTATATGGAGAATGCCACACATTGGTTGCAATAGCTCGAGCGGTGCCGTGGTTAATGTTACCCGCCCTGTGACCATGCGCACAGTGAGCCTGCTCCTTTACGCCTGACTGCACTTCTGAATGCTGGCATCTGATAGCAGGGGACCCCTGTGGTGATTATACCACCAGGGTTAAGTGTCAACAAACCATGCTGAGCTAATAGTAATGAGCATTTCAGCTGTCTTTGCTTTGTTTTCACTGTCAAATGCATTTTTCCCATATAAAGGTTGATGGAATAGGAGTGAATTAATGGTCAAGTGAGCAGTTATCCTCTGGCCGACCGAACAGATCCTCAATGCCACCAACACAAGTGCAATGTAAGTCTGCCAGTCAGGATATCCCGCCTCATTATCGACCAATCAGGCTCCCCATCCGAACCAGGAAGTCCCTGTAAGCGAGGGCAGATGGTCCTCAAACCCATCAGACGGCGCCATGGCCTCAATCACCTTTTTCACCATGTCATCCCGATCATGGCCTGAAGACTTTAGCTTCGCCCACTGGCTGTCAGGACTGACAGCACCTGGGCAAATATTAACATATTATGAAGAGCTTTATCAACTTTTTGGAAGTTAATGAGACAAAATATGTTTAGTCTCACATTTATATTTAAATTTTGAACCATGCAGATTTCACATTCAGTTCCAAGTTTTCCCTGTGAATATGGCACGTAGTGACCAACCAGAAAGGTGCTTGGTTTGAAAAGTGAACCTTCTGTAAGACTGGTGCTTTGTGGCATCACTATATTATTGAGAGTGAACCAAAACAAAGAGCTTCTTTGTCAGTGAAATTGTACTAATGTAACAGAATCTTTAGTGTTTTCAAATCATTCAATGGTCTATGTACCCAGGAAAACTGGACTAAAATATTGATGACTCAACCTATGAACTATAAAGATTTCTGAGAGCTGCTCCATTGGACGAGAACATCGCTTCACCCACCAAATAAATAACAAAAACCCGCTTGTATTATTATCTAGCAAATAGCAAATCACCTGCAATATTCAATGCTACTTTACTTCCTCAGGAGGATTTCTGATGCTCCTTTGCTTGAACATACGGTAACTTCCAATCTCGATTTTTTAGGACTGTGCTCATGGATTTCCTGACTGGAGTTGAAAGTGTACGACTTTGTAAATTTTTTTCCTCAGGATTATTCATTGCGATGGCTGGGTAATCTTTTCGTAATCCAGTGGTAAACCCTAGGCAGAGAAAAAAAAAAAGAACACATTCAGTTTTGTTCCCAAATGACGGGGCAGACCGCCCCTCTTTCCAACTCAGCAGGCTAGCGACAGAAAAAAGGGTTTAACATCAAAAATCATGAAACGAAGTCTAGCCTAACAAAAAAGTAAGCAAAAAAAATTACATTGCATTAAATAATGACTAAAAAAGTTTAAATACAGTGTGGTCCAAAAGTCTGAAACCACATTGATTTATCTTTAAATAAATGATAATATATTAATTAATAATATCACTTTAAATAAATCTTCAAAACAAACATGCATCTTGAAATAATGACAAATTCTGACATAAATTGAAGAAATTATAATATATATATTTGATCTATTATATTTGATCTATAAAAATATATTAACTCTTTCACTTAAATTTCTATCTGAGTTCTATGTAACAAAAATTATCTTGTGGGTCACAGTTTTTTTTTGAATCCTCTGTATATTTAAAAGTACACATTAAGGCAAAATAGAGTTTGTTACCATTATTTTTTGAAGTATACCTTCACAGAGTAAACACTGATTCCCTGTGACCGAGAAGATTCATGATGTTGCCAGGAATCAGATGCAGGTTCTGGAACCTTAGGGGGGGGGGGGGTTGTAGTGTCTGGTCTCCAATATTCACCTGAACCACTGTCATTCCTTTCACATGGTTAGGGGTGCATGTTTTATTTATCAGAGCAAATTGCCGTGGCATTCCACTCGTCTCGCAAGCGTCCCGATGCCTATGCCCAGGGTGTTGTCTTCATCATTTCTACCAGGGAATGACCAGATGATTGTACTACATAATGATTAACAAAACTTTGGTATTTACCATTTTGCGATGAAATCTTCTTCGGCAAAGGACAGATCACATAACTTTCACATAATAGCCAAATGAAATAGTGCCAGTCAAGCGATACCCTTCAGGCACGGCAACACCAGCACGTGACGCCAAAATGGATGAGGAACGTTACAAGAACTGGATGTAGATAGTAGTGCTCCTTAATCTCAGGAATCCCTGAATCCAGAACGTAGAAAAAATAGAGGGGGAACAAAAGGGGGACGAGTGTCCATCCACAAAAAGAGCAACCAGAAGAATGAGGACCGTGATGGCTTGACGCTGAAGATCCTATGAAAAAAAACACACACATTAACATACATAGCCATTTAAAAAAGTCTTACCTTGAGTATTTGAATAGCTAAGGAAAAAAACAATGAAGTGGACCAAAAAGAAAAAGTTCTGCACACTGTAAAATGTTTATTTATTTTTTTTATTTTTTTACCTGCTTTCCCGATTTGTACCGCTAGTTTGGTAAGCTTCCCTTGAAGTACCGATTTCTCTTTCTTTGGAATCTTGTTTTTTTTTGGCTCTTCTTCTGTTTCAATCATCACTGTCAGTGAGGGGCTCCATCTCCATGCTGTGGCCTCCATCCTTCTCTGAATACAGATGAAACCAGTTGATGTTAACAATTTTTTTACTTAAATGTACTTATAATCTGCTTATTAAATGTTGTCCTGTACAAATGTTATGCTACCTGCATGTATCAAACTATTATTAAACCTCCAAAAAAATGTTGCAAAGCAGAATTTAAAGTCCGTATTGCCCAAAATAACACCAGAATGCAATTACACTACTGTTTTAAAGGTTTGGGGTCAATAAGACTAATGTTTTCAAAAGAAGTCTGCTTATGCTCACCGTCACCAAGACATGGCATTCATTTGAATCAAAATAAGAAGAGATAATACGTGTGAAATAATTATTACCAATTTTAAATAACTGTTTTCTATTTAATACATTTTAAAATAACTATTTCTGTGATGGAAAGTTGAATTTTTAGTAAGGCAATTACTCACAGTCTTCAATGTCCCATGATCCCAGAACAGTATATATATATATATCTAATATACATATATAATATATATATATATAAAACTGTTGATACTTTTTTCCAGAAAATTTTTGTTAATGTCACTTTCAAAACAATGGGCACCACAACCTTGTGTAACGCTTGTGGTATGTCCAAACAAAAAATTGTGCTAAAATGGCGACACCTCCAAGCTCTGACTATCTTATTTATGTGTGAAGTGTTTGTTTTCAGAAGAAATAAAACTTGTTTAAAAAACAAGCCATGTGCCAGAGAAAAAAAAAAAAGGGAAATGTTTCTGTAGATTTACAGCATGTGTCTGCCTGTATGTGCTTATATGTGGACCAAGAGGAAAAAGGCAGAGCTGTAGCGCCTAATCTTCATTACTTCTAATCAGCCATGAAAAGAGTGAAGAGCACAGTTTAGCTACTAGATTCAACCATATGTTCACAGGACATTCTCTCCACCAATACATAAAGAAATAAAAACAGCACAATGCGTGTCCGAAGAGATCAGCTACCTGACTGAACTATGTCACTGACTTGCAACTTTCATGTATGTCCTGCAGTGGTTTCTCAACAGTATTTGTCATACACAAAGTAACAAAACAATAAATTTAATAATCACATACTGAAATGTGTTAATATAATAATGAACTACATAGGGCGCATCAATTTACAAAATTAATAATATAACAAGGTTGAATAGGAAATAAGCATCAAATTTGGTTCAAAATGCCTCCTTAAATTTAATGGTTCTTGCAAAAAAAATTAATGTGGCAAACACAAACCATGTATCTTAAGTGCACATGAACCCGGAAGCAGTGTGGTTCATATTTTGTATGCATAGTTTGTTAACATGTTTTCTGACAATGATAGTATTATGAAATTGGCTCAAGGAAGCAATGCCCAATTATATGTTTACTGCATATAAAAAACATTTTTACAAAAAAAATTGCATCTAGCATTTTTTTAAGGGGTCATATGATGGCTGATAAAAATAACATTAAGTTTGTGTATTTGGTGTAATGAATGTGTTTATGCGGTTTAGGTTAAAAAACAATTTTTTTTTTTTCCACATACTGTACAATAGTCGTTTCTCCGCTGATGCTCCGCTTTCTGAAATGCTCGTTTTTTCCCAAGGCTCATCTCTCTGAAAGCGAGGTGGGTGCTGTGATTGAGCAGCTAATCCAGCATGTGTTGTGATTGGCGAGATACCTCAAGCGTGTGACGGAAATGTTACAACTCTTAACATATTGTGATGCCTTGGCCGACGGAGCTGATGAGACAAAAACATAAAACCATTATAAACGTGATATAAACATGATTGTCTAGTGATTGTGTTTTTCTTTTTGAAAACCCAAAAACAAAAGTAGTTCCTTCCCTCAACGAAACAGCATCCACACACACCTTGAGTGAGCCAGAGGCGGAGGCCAGAGTGAGCAGCGGCCCGGCCAGGTGAACAGAGGCGGGTGGATTAGCGAAATGGTCGCGGCAGGCGAAGTTCTCTGAAGGGCGTGCAGCAGTCTTTACAGCAACCACGTATGATGATCGGGCTGGACTCCAGCTTCATCCACAGTGAAAGCCGATTCGGCGATCCACAGTGCAAAGTTGATGTATTTCCTCAGCGACCAGCGCGGATCAGCTCAAGGCATTATGAAGCGGAATATCGTCCTCTTTTGGAAGGCCAAACAAAGTAGTTTCGGCTTTCACAGTGAAACACACAGTGTCTATATCGACATGGCGGCAGCAACAACAATACTACACGAGAATAAAGGTGCGCCTTCTTTCTACTGCCGGGTGAACATCTGGGTGGCGTTATGCAAATCTTCCCTCATACTGATGAAAATATGTGGGGGAGTGGTTGAAACCAGCCGTTTCAAGGGGTCCCCCGTGGGCGAGTGTTAACTTTATAAAGATATCTTCTTGGATTTGAGACTTCAGTCTTCTCAACTTCACAGATCTTCTTTATTCACCAAAGCTTGTAAACACTCCAAGAGAAAAAAATTTTTAAATCGCATCATATGACCCCTTTAACCATGACAACAGACATGTGACCCATTTTACAAATCATGCCCCCCAGGTGAGAATCACTGATCTAAAGGAAACGCTATGAACACGATTACGCAATATTGCGAATACAACTTTCTTTTTATCTGTTGACACATCGGGCTTTTGGGTGTTGAAAAGTGACTGCTCAATCGATATCTGTGATATTCTAAGACACTGAGCAGTTGGAAATGATGTGACTCTTGCGTAATCCGTGCTTTAGTATGTTTTTAAAAAATGACGTTTCTAGTCCCGGGCCGAAAAGCAGTGCATTTTCCAAATAGGTAGCATAGTTTACTCATTTGAGTGAAAACCCAAACTTGGTGTGAACGAATGGAGCTTAAGGAAATTATTTTGAAAATGCGCGTTACAGAAACCATCAAAGGAACATACTTTTCTTGTGTTTCTTTCATTCTTCGGCTTCTTCCTCTCTAGTTCTTTCGTTTTCTCTGCTTGCTTTCCTCTTTTCCCCCCCTCACTTCTCCTCTTTTTCCTCTCCCTCTCTTCTTTTTTCTCCTCATCGGCATTCACATCATCATCTCCGCGTCCGAGGAAGTGAAGATATGCCCCGTCTGAGGTTCACCCCCACGCTGTGACCGAGCATTTTTCCAGAACCCTCCATCCATGCGTGCCCTGAGCAAACAGGGCAAAAATGGGCATGTAACCAGGACGGATAGAACTATGGCAATGGCAAAACTGGTTTAGTAGGTCTTGACCTTTAGATTGCTACTATTTATTGTCACTTTTTTAAAAAAGCAGAGGCAAACCTGAACAGAAGCAGGGGGTCCGTTGATCCACAGTTTTTTGACATGGTCCGACTCTGCCAGTGAGGGAGCTCTCGTTCAATTTTTAGATCGTTGCTTTTGGATTTAGTACAACCATCAGCGGAAGGAGGTCACCTGCAAGCACAAAACAAGGACAGATGGGCATTGTCTGACAGGTACACATAGGCAGAGGTTTGCATAAGCAAGCCAAACGAGGAGGTTTTCAATTGAGCACAGCAAATGGCCAACTAAAAAAACAAAAAACAGGCTTACTGGAATAAAAACCCTATTCTATGTGCTTTAGCTTATTTTTAAAAAGAGCAGTTAAGCAAGATAAAGATAAATTTTGGTTATTTTATCTACATACCAGCTATTTTCCATACCGCAACAGTCATATCCATGACTCGTCCAAGCTCACAAAAAGGAAAAATACCAATGAAAGAACTAAAAAAGCCTTGAATCTTTAATCTAGCATATTCACATGCAGAATTAAAAAAGGGTGTGTTGTGTTCATTAATGTTACACAAGACTCAAATACTTTCTACCTTAAAACGTCTTGTTTATTTGCTTACTTGAAGCTTATTTGTTTATTTGCTTATAATTAATGCAAAAAAGTGGAAAGTAATCTACCACAACTTTTTTTTCTTCAGTGTAGATTTTTTTTTGTCCTTTATTTGAAACTTGACAGATTATGGTCCCCATAACTGTCCACACTCTACTGGCAAGAGCTGCATAACCATTCTAAACATTTCAATTTAACAAGCATATGAGTTTTAAAGAACATGGCAATCACTAACTCTTAATGTTTTTTAATATTCAAAAGCTTCTAAGGGAGACCATATTTTACCAGATTTACTTTACTGTGCAATGTCCTCCAACCACAATCTCGGCCACAGGAATCTGACTGAACTTGAACCGTCGCGGAGGCACAGGCTGAACTTCGGCCTCTTGTTCAATGCCGGCTCTGAAGTTCCACGGAATTGCTTTTCCTTGCTCCAGAGTCATTACAGGCGTTGTGACGAAAGAACCATCACAAATTACAGACAAGTGGCGGATGGCAGCACCCTCAATCCCTCCGGACCTCTGCCTCACCTCTCGGCCTCAACTCAATCCCCATCCGTCCCTACCATACAGTCTGCACCAATGAGACATAGGCCTTCGTAAGTAGCTGCTACAGCAACTTGTGTGTAGAAGTCCTTATATGTATATCTAATACACTTCCTGTCAAAAATTTTGGGGCGGAGTAAGATTCTTTGTTTTTTATTAATAGGAGTGTACATTTATTAGATACTATGTCATTCAGCTTAAGGAATGCCTTTATTGAACAACAGTTGAAAGTAAAGACAGTTATGATACCACACTTTATTTTCTATGTTCAAAGAATTGCTGCTGTTCTTTATACACTTGTCGATTCATCAAAGATTCTGAAAAAAAAAAACTAACAACAGTTGTCCACAACAAATATTAGCAGCAAAAACTGTTTTCAACATTGGATAATCAACTTATGACAATGTTGTCTTGCAGCAGCAGATCCGCAGATTTAAAAATGATATATATCATGGGACATTGAATACTGGCAGTACTGGCATGCTGAAAATTAAGCTGTAACACGCCCATGAAATAAGTTACATTGGGAAAAATTACGTTACTGCCACAAAAACAGCTTCTTGAATTTGTAATATATATTGTAACAATAGTATTTGCTTTTACTGTATTTTTGCTCAAATAAAGAAGGATTACTTGTTTTTTTAACCTTCCTTTCAAAACATTAAACAAATCTTTCCAAACCCCAACACTTGAAATATATGTCCTAAAAAAATGGGGGGCTAATAGGATATTGAGGTGCATAGCGGCATTTACAAGCAGGTGCACATTTAGTGAAGAAACGTGAAGGACTTGTGCACTTGCAAACACAAAATAACATGATTTGCAGGATTTTACTGCTAAATGCACAGCAGTGCTCAGGTAAAAGTATTTTTATTTTTTTTTCCCCTAAAAACAGAGGCCCTGCAGTGAGCTGAATACATAATAGCACTACGTCACCTTCAGGATATGTTACAAATTCATTGTTATTCAACAGGAACCAAAGAGCAAAAGAAACAGAGGTATATTTATTCATAGTGAGCTAAAATCCCTACGATACTCACATTCTCTCTCTGCATTAGGAGGGTTTATAGAAGGAAAGGCCTAAGGATATTATGGCTGCTACTTCCAAAATAATTAGAGTCACATCCTGCAATGCTTCCCACACTAGCTGAAGGAATGTTTTTGGCTTTTTGGAGGGTATTAAAATGGCTTTCCAAAATTCTTCTCTTTTCTTCTCGAAATGTCATCAGAAATGACCACTTAACCCTAAACAGAGAGAAAGAGCAGAATAAACATTAAGATATTTGGTACAGAAAAACAAATAGCAAGTAACACATTGAACATTACTCCAATAACCTGTTTTATTTAAAAATATTTTTTTTTCAGTGTATCGCATTACCACTACAGAAAATATTAAGGTATTATTTGCTACAAAATTATTAAGATTGAAGCAAATAACCAAAACACATATAATACTTTGGCCTTTTTACCCATATCAAATAAAGCTTCTGGTTGTAAAAATATTATATCATTTTTATTACACCATATAAAAAATACAGATATACCACTACAGTCAAGATATCTAACAGCACAATCTAACACCTCTGGATTGTACAAAGATTTCTTGCGTGGGTTGCTCACTCAAGATAATTATTAATGTACTTGCATGTCATGAATTACATATGACGTTTAGATGACCTAAACAATCCTTTATGGCGTATCTATATGTACAGAGCTTGCAAACTGCACATTTAAAAACACATTGCGAAAATGCGTATATAACATATGTACAGGGAAACCAACATACTGATGATTTAGATTAAAATATTCAAAAAAATGACAGATGGATCAAGCAGAATTTTTAAAACACTTGAGAAATTGAATTGGATTTAGAGGGGTTTTGTACTTTGCTTTTCATTTTGAAATATAATGGATTCCCAAACCTATACCAATATTTCAATCCCACACAAGCAAGAGCGGCACAGCCGCTGAACGCGAACACATGTGGGTGTAATCCCTCTCTTCCTTCCTTTGCTCAATTACAAAAACGCTAGTCCTCTGCCCCCTCAAAGGTTTACCCACTGTTGGCAAGGGCAAAAATGAACGGTAAACCCCATGCAGCAGAGCATCGGCCAGTGAGATTAGCGTGATGTGGAGCAATGAAGAGCCTACCTCGGTTTTTAAGGTGAGTGGGATTAACATGAGGTAAATTTATCTGGTTCCACCTGTCACAACTACAACTGTCTGTTATTGCTCATGACAGAGCTAAATATGTCAGTGCAGAGTGGTAAGCCAATGCATATCGAACTGGAAAATATAGATGGATGATAATGTAAATAGGACTTAAAAAGCAATAATCAAGGTCTGATTTTAACAAGAGATAGGACTCTTTCATAACAGACAGATTGTGTATTTATAATACACACAAAAATCTTAAACGAAAGAATCACAAGAGTGTGCAGAGTGTAAACATATTTCCACTGGAATTATCAAGGGAAACATAAGCTGATCATGTTGTTAGACAAATGACTGGAGTTGAGCCTCATTGAAATAAATTAAAGACAGATTAGTTTAAACTAGAAGAACAGAAGGAGATGAATAAAAAGGTGAAATAAGCAAAAAGAGGAACTGTAAAATCCAAGAAGACATCATGGTCACTTTGATAATCTAAGTAACAAGAAAGTAACAAGAAAGGCAATAATTTTCAGGCTTTGGTTTCAGCGGTTAAAACTCTCTTTGTCAGCTGATTGACACATTATAACTGTAATTTAGTTAGAAATGATGTAATGTAATACATAGTACCTTTCATTCCTAACCAGGGTCACTTGGAAGATTCAGCACAAAGATATAAAACTGAAATAATAACTGAAATTATAAGGGCTTTCCATAGTTTAAAATAATTGTAACACTTCATAATAAAAATGTACCACATTAGTTAATGCATTAATGCTTTGATTTTAATAAGGTATTGGTATTAAATAATCATTGACTAACATTTATAAATGCTAAAGAAGTATTTTCATAGTTCGTTCATGTTAACTAATGTAAACACACATTGAACTATTTTTTAAGTTCGACATAATGATAATGCAAAATGATATGCTGTTTAAAACAAGAGTTAGACTTGAAAAATTGAATATATCTAGGTTAATTACATTTGCTTGATGAAAACGTCCTTTATAATATGGTCAAAAATAGATATGCTAACAGATTAGCAACTGTATAAAGTGGTACAACAACTTCTTCTTCTTCTTATAGTACACTCATTATATGTCATTATTGCTCCACTGTCAAAGAGAAATTCTGAGTCTTTTAAAGCTAAAAATATGGTCCTTGATGAAAGATACAGTGCTAATGGCGAAAGGAAAAAGCACCATGGAAAAGAGTCTGAAACTTCTAATTGCTAATTAGTTATTTAGTCACACACAATTATCCAAAGCGATTACGCTGCACTTGTTACGGAGACAGTCTTCCAGGAAGAGCCTGAGGTTAAGTGTCTTGGTCAAGGGTGAAATGGTGAGAGGTCATGGATCAAACCCCATGAAGTTTGAACATACAACCTTTGCTCAGCTCAGATCTATAACCACCAAACCCATTTGGTTCATTTTTTTTTTTGCATGATATTTAGGTATCATCTTGTTAACTGGCCGATATTAGAGATTTTTTAAAATGTATTGCATCACTTGATATTGGATATTTAATTGTTCATGCTTATTTCCTCTGTTTTTAAATTTAGATTACCTCTGCCATCATCTAATGCTCAGCACACATTTTTATCACACTTTTAAACGCAGTCTTAAGCAAATCTTAATATGAAATATCCATGTTTATACTACTGTGTATTATAATGTTGTGGTGTCTAAATTCACTTTTAACATTTAAAATGACTGATGGTTTTAGTGTTTTATTTTTAATTGATTTAAATTTAATATTGACCATTTATTATTTATCGGCAACAATCTAAAAAATAATTATCTGAAAATAATAATCAACATATGGCCAAAATTGCAAATTCTGTACATTTTCCAATTTATCTAAATATACATTTTTAGCCCCTTTTATTAATTTGGTGATAAAAGAACAGTGCATTTTTATCAATGTCATTTAATGCATAAACATTAACAGTGGTAGCACAGGAAATATTACCATCTATTGGTGATGATTTTAACCTGGAACAGACAGTCCATGAACATCTCCATAGCACTCCTGAATCCTTTGTGATCCATCTGTCCCTCTGAGTTCCATGAGTGATCGAAGTTCTTTGAGTGTGGCAGCCAAAATCTCCATCATGATTGACCTCTGTCTTGTACTTCGACCCACGGAATGAGTTTTTTGTTGGCCATAGTCCTGCTGAAGAAGTGCACAAAAAAAATGGAGGAGAAGTGGCTTCCTCTGAGGTAAGCAGTGACAATATCCAGACTTAATTCCTCAGGGACACAAAAACCGACTCTTCTGATGACGCACCAGATGTAATTCAAATGCCATTTCCATTTATTTTCTGGTGTATTTTCTCTCATCTTAGGTTGATCAGAGTCACAGGAGGTCAAAATCATCAGGTTTTGTACCAATTACATCTAAAACAAAAAAAAAAAAGCAAGTTCATTTCATGCTCTATCATTCCCATGTCAGCTTATATGACTATTTATAACTTGAAGCCAAATAAAATGTGATTATTCATGTTCTGTGTCACATCTGCCAGATCAAGTGCTACCACTGTCAATCAACAAAGGAAGTAACATCAAAACGTATGGTCTCGCTGGTTTAAAGATGATGTTGACAGGTATGCAAAGTGACAGCTGGCTTTTGTTGTAATGTCCCTTGAGTGGAAAGATCCTGTTACGTCTGCTTGAATGGAATGCTAAAATTAGTTCTGGTTACATAAAACCAGCGTCTCGTCTAGAAGAGAGACCCTGCCAAAGACAACAGACATGACTCAAAAGTTGTGTTCGAAAAAAATAGAGTGGGAAATAAAAGTTTTAGAGGGCATTCGAAAGAAAGTGTAATTGAATGAACAAATGATTGAACCAGTGTTATATTAATATCGTTTATTATTTATATTTCAGTTTTAGTTTATTTCTAGTAAATTTCAGTGCTTCATATTAAATTTATTTCAGTTAGTTGTAAAGGCAGTTTTTCTAATGGTCATTTTAGTTCAAATTTTTTATCTTTAGCTTTAATTTAGGTAATCATAATAAACATGGATTGAAAAATAAATAAACTATTTTTAACCAAAATCAGCGAATGAAATCTAGGAATTTTATATAATTGTAAATTATGTTGAGATTCAAAAGGCTGTTTGCAGTGACATCTAAAGCCCTCTCAAAGGTCATGGACAACAAAACATTGTTTGGGTCATCTTGAATAAATTTGCATTTTTAA
This sequence comes from Cyprinus carpio, assembly GCF_018340385.1. Classification (NCBI taxonomy): domain Eukaryota; kingdom Metazoa; phylum Chordata; class Actinopteri; order Cypriniformes; family Cyprinidae; genus Cyprinus; species Cyprinus carpio. Next base: position 32,589,492 of record NC_056605.1, on the reverse strand, counting down.
GACTTTAAGCACCGCTTATTCTTTGATCATTAAATGTTTGCTGCTCACAAACCTATTGAAATTTTACCTTAACCTTTTTATCTGTATCAACAAAAAAGTCTTTTATTTCCCAGTTACAGAAAAAAAAAACTTGCCAAACAAATGACTTAAATAATGATTTTACAGAAGCACTAAACTAAAACAAACCATGATAGTCAACATACTTCAATTCATTATCATAAAACAAATGGAAACAGTACTCACAGATTTGTTTACATGTCCATTACGGCAACAATGAGAACAAATGCAGCCCCTCGCGACCAGCACAGTCAGAAGGTGCTGCTTTCAGAGACTGAGCGAATCGCCGTCACGTTCAACTACTCCAAACAACACATAGTCTGTACTACAAAGCAAATGCCAAAAATTCACCTTTACTACATAAAATGATTTGACCTTCAGTGGACGGTCTTGAGGAGCACAGTCTCCACTAGAGGAAATGCTTGCTGAATGATTATCTCAGAAAGCTTCTTGCTTAATCTAATTAGTCAATCTGTGGCAGTAGTAAGACACAGAGCCACTGCTGCTGTAGGGAAGAGTATGCACTATTGAACACAGACAAACATATTCACTCCTTTCCTAGATAGTAGCCTCAGTTCATTCAGACTTCTGGAGGAACTAAGTGCAGCCGGATAATGCCCGAGGCACAAGAGTATACAAAAACCATTTATTTGATAAATTTATTTGAATCACAAATAGACTTGTACAAGTAAAAGAGGAATTTTATAAATACTCTCAAGAATAAGGCTGAAAGAACAGCTTGAATGTCACTATAGATGTTTTTATGTCTCATTTATGTGGTGACCCAAACTGGTATTGCAAGATTATTTTGATAAAGAGTATCTACACACAGCACCTTTTTCATTTCAGTGTCAAACTAAATTATTGTGAAAATAAACTGGATACGGAAAGAATTCGTGAATGTTTCTGTGACAGAATGCTGAAAATCTATATTTACTCATGCTGTGAATGAGTGTGAGTCACGTTGTGATGCCGCATGATGCTCTGCAAGTCAGATGTGGAATCTTACTGTCTAAATGAAGTAAATAAGTGAGAAATGTTAATGAATGAGCATTTGACAGGAATAACTTGCCATTCTAAAGGACAAAAATAAATATATAAGCGCTATATATGGACAGAATTTTTCTACCTAATATGGCTAATGCTGCAGCACTGTATTTTTGCTGTGTGTCACATAAAACCTTACCAAAATAGGCAAGAATTTTTTTTCAACAAAGAAATAACTTTTCACAAGCCAAGCTCTATCATAATGCACTTTGTATAGAGAGATCCAGCACTGTCTCTACTGGCTTGAATATTTAGTGCTTTAAAACGTCACAAAAGTATTTCAGTAATTTTTAAGGGATTTACCTTGAGTAAAGTAATTTGATGTTTACTCGGTCATTGTCGCGCACAGTTCGACCCAAGTTGTTTTTTTGCCGCCCTTTAAAAAGTGAGTTAGCATCTTAAAAGTTTATATCAAATGTTTAAATCAAAATAATTACGTTTTTTTTTTTTTTTTTAGGTACATTTGTAATGTGTTAACATATAATAAGATAAACAATGATATGCATTTCATCGAAGCGCTTGAACAGCGAACTGTTGCTATGGTTCACACCTCCTAGCCGACTGAACTTGTGTTATTAGCATAGCATCTGTAATGAAAAATTCGGCGTTATCCAAACAAAACAACTGTGTATATACATAGTAACGTACAGGCCTAAATATTAAATCATGTTTTAAGACCCCATCAACTCCCCATAATTTGCATCCTGACTGGCTAAAAGGTTGCTATTATGCCATTCTCCAAATTCATCACCATAAAAATTATAAACAAATTATAAACCTAACTTGACGAATCAAAACCCAATGCTCACCGACCACCAAAGCAGAAAGCATGCCTCAAGGCAGTTATGAAGTCATTTTGCTATCAATGCAAAAATCATCTTGGCAACACAATTAAAACTGCGCGCAGTAAAAGGCCCATATGATCTCTATCTTGAAATATGCACATCACACGTTTACAAGACAGACTAAAAAAACTCTCCATCAGTAGACTAGATCTGATGACGCACGCGAAATCTACCAGACTATCTTACAAGCAGTTGAAAAATTATTCTCTGCAGAGATTCATCTGAAAACATTTTTTCCCAAATATTTATAGGGAGATATTTGGAAAGGGAAAGGAACAGTAGCCTAATGAATTTGTATAAATAATAACCATTTTGCTGTCAGAAGTTATTAAGCAGAACATTTAGGATTATATAAGAAAAAAACAGGCATGAAAAAAACGAGTCTTGATCACGCGGATTCCCATGTGAATTTTTTTAGAATAACTTTAAAAACAGTATGTTTCCGCTACTAAACATTTAAACGGAATGTTTCCGCTAAACATTTCGAACTCTATTGACTTGCTATTCGGTCCCTGCTGTAATATCTGTAACAACCATTTTAGCCAAATAGTGTAGACAAATGTTCTTTGCATAGGCTACCATGTGTACCCACCTTTGAACCGGTGCGCGTCAGTGTCCACTAGACACATCAATAGCCTCTCGCCGTAGATCCACAACTCGATCCTTGTAAACAGACCCGCCCACCGAGCTCTAGTCCGTGGAAGTATGTACGTCAGAGGCACGGCCCTCGGGATTTAACTCACACTCCATTGGCCAGCAGCTCTGTCCCAGGTACAGGGGTCATCCTTGTTTGAACAGCTGTCCATCACCAGCAACCAGCGAAGACCAACGTTAGATGTGATGGCAAAAAGCGGGCCATGCTAAACTTGATGTAGTTATTACTGGCAACAAGAGGAGAGAGCCATAGTGAGTGTTAATTTATAAATGATCTTATTGAAGACTTTAGCTCCACATCCCGCCCATCTAGATCTAAAATAATGCTACAATGAAGAAAATAATATATATATTAATCTGTCAGTACAGAACCATACACTAGCTATAGATTCAGGATAGAAAGTTACTGAACATGTTATGTGTGTGTGTGTGTGTGTGTGTGTGTGTGCAGGGGTTAAATTTGGATGTTGGGGGCTCTGTGGTTTCAGGCTTTCTCCTCACAATAATGTTATATCAATTGACAAGCTGTAAAATTAGGCCTATTACAAGTTGAGAGAGTTCTTGAACACTAAAACGTTCTGATCAAAATCATTTAGAGGCTGGCAGTATGCAAAGCTACAACGTCTGCCGGATTTTTTCAATTACAAATGTAAGACTGTTAAAACACCTTTTTTAAGACCTGCAAAAATGCATTTTTATGTCAAAAAAAAATTTTTTTTAATACCACTATGAGGCAGGGCCTAGGACAATGTCTATGGTAACATATTAAAAAGTAAAATCACTGAAATACATGTGAGTTACAACTCAGATAAGGTTTTTACAAAATGATAAATCTCAAATTTCAGCATTTAAACCATTTTTTTTTATTCAGAAAAGGGATGAGTTAGAAGTATAAATGATTATAGTAATTTAAAACGGTTATATGGGCTGGAGGTTTGCCCATTGGGTCTGAACAAAAACTCCAGACATGGCTTACGCAAAGCCACTGATGGCAAAGCCTGCAAAATACTTATGTTCGTTGCAAATGTTTGTATTGCATTGACTTTTTTGTGAACTGAAATGACATTTGTCGATGGCTCTTATAAATTCAGTTTTTCTCAATTCTGTTACATGCAGAATGTGTTCCATTCAATGTTGTTCCATCAACAACCTTTTCACCAGATATTTTAATATTTTACATTTAACACATAGTGATCTTTGCATCAAACATATTTTAGATGGAAAACGGGCTGTAAAAGATAGATATAAATAGGTTTCGCGACTAATAGGTTTTATTGGTTAAGTAAATGCAACCAATCCATAACATCCGCCTATGTCTGTGTTGCTTATACACCCAGACAGATAATGATTTATTCAACAAGATGCTCATTTTCATTCACAAACACGTAACAGATATTTAGGCTAATAAAAACACACAGGGAAATAACAAAACAACCGATCTTTTAAATAAATGCAAACCTACTAATATAATTAAAGTATGTTAAATTGTACAGATACAGTTATAAATAAGGTTACCAAATAACAGGTTAATAAACATGCATGAGTCAAAAATATTGATAAATCCAATTCTGGCAGATATGGATACTCCTCCTATCAAGACCTTAACCATGAACCTTGGGGGACTCAATTTTTTTTTCTTTTAAAATAACTATAATTTAGAAATAAGTTTTTTTTGTCTCGTCACATGCAGTTTATGTTACACGAATCAGTCGAAATGTTAACCTACTGGTACATGACAGCCTATTTTTTCAATTCAAAATTATTTTTACAAAAACGTCGGAAGAAGTTGTAACAACGAATATACAATTTTAATTGCAAAAATTAAGATTATTGTTTCATTACATGTTTATCTATTTGCATTAATTTGACCTCACCAGCTCTTTGACATTAAAAACAAGCGGCACGCAAGTAAAGCCCTCCTTCTTTGATTTGGATTGGCCTGCCCAAACATTGACACTGATGAGCGCTGAGGCTAAAAAATATATCTTCTTGTCATCCCCAAATGACAAACAGAGAAATGGGCAATAAAAATGTAGCAGAGCAGCATCAAGATTATTAAAAATTGGGGGATACTGTTTGTCTTTATGTATTTATGGGGTATGATAATATTATTATCACTCCCTCAGACTCTATGGTGGTTTACGGCTATATTAAAAAAAAAACAATTGCCAAAATAAGTATAGAAAAATCATGGATGTGATTGTTTGTATGTGTTGTGTTTTTTTTTGAAATGGTACGATGAGGTAAAGCGCGGCATTGCTTCATTGCTTTAAACTCCAACTGCCCCGCCCCCCCCCCCCGACCCCGCGTTACCCCCCCCCCCCCCCCCCCCCCAACTCCCCCCCCCCAAAAAACAAAAAAAAGCTCTGTCTCAGGGACGGTACGAGGAGCACGTAGCACCTCGCTTAAACCGGATCTATCTATAAATAGTGCTGCCTATCCGCTCGGCTACAGCGCGGGCAGGCTCTCGCGACGCGTGCCTCCATCACTAAAACCCCGCTGCGCCATAGCCCATGGTCGATTGAGCATCCGCCCCTGCCTCCAATTTTGCAGTATCAAACCTTTTGAGGTGAAAAAGAAGTATCTCTTATTGGATTTAATGCTCACACTTCACATCTCACTATATTGAAAAAAAAAAAAAAAAAAATAATCCCTGCTTGCAGATAATATAATGAATTATTATAATATTAATCAAGGTCACTGAATATGGATAGTAAAATTAAAAGTCTGTAATTTTGTCAATCCAAACCTGACTTTCTTTTTCTGTGAAAACACACAAAAAATAGATACTTTGAAAAATTTTGGAAACCTAACAGTTTCCCATTGAATTCCATAGTAGTATTTGGCCATTTGGAAGTCATTTCTTTAAAATATAGTTTATGTTCCAAGAAAGCAGGCTTTATGACTGCTTTTAAACACACTTAAGCGAGTTTTAAAAAACGTTTTTTTTTTTTTTAAAGTACATTTTTAAAATGCAATATTTCAATCTTTTGTCAAATACTTTAAAGTGCACATATTTAAATGTACTTAAAATAACTGGATTATAACTTTACTGTAGCGTGTATTTGATATTACATTAAAGTATCCAATGTACTATGTATAGTAAATATACTATAGTTAACTACTTCCTATATTGATCCTAATCGTGGTTCGTCATTCTGAACCAGTCATTCCCTCCCCCAGCCACGCTTCTGGAAAGTTAGAGATCAAGCCAAATGTCTTTGATGATCATGCCCTCCCATATCACCCTTAGCACTGCAAATGACGCCTGATGGATGTCAACCTCTGCCCACATGTGGAGTCGAGCATGTGTCTGTGCGGCATCCATACAGCGTAAAATGATTTGGTTAAACGCACAAGGCATGTATGCGTTAACATAACGTGACAACCAGGCACATGCACACCAGTGCTCACTGTCATAGGATTACATTGGGGAACACTTTAGCGTAACACATACACGCTGCACAAACACAGCAGGATTACAAACACAGTTCCACACAGACATAGCAAGATTACAGAGACACATACAACCCCCCTCGTTCTGCCCCCAACACAGGATACAGACTGACTGGATTAGAGAGGCGAACAGATTCACATTCGAGGGAAATTACAATACAGTGCATGTCAAAAACTCTCTTAAAATGTTGCTTTGAAGATAAAACACAAATGCATGCACTTATTATGAATCTTACTTACATAGCTAAACTGCTAATATACACATCCGTATCTGATCAGATGTTGATTTTAACAAAATGTACAAAATGGCCATTTTGGTTGCCTTGAGTGACAGATACAACGTGCATGACAGCAAAAATGTGATTCTAAAAGACAAGGGAATGAGGTTTAAATTGGTTTAATTGGCACCCGCTGGATTGATCAGCTCTGTTGGACTGCTCTCATTGAGATATTGAATAGCATTCTTGCAAAGAGCAGAAGCAGAAGACCACACATCACACCACCCATCTTACCACTTTTATGTGCACGCACAGCCACGCACACATCACAAACCACAGACCGTCACAGTAATAGCCTCACTAATCTTCTCCGCAATGGTTTTAAAGCGCTGAAAAGAAGCTTAATAATTTAAGAGGAGGGAAAACGCAGCATGACTTTTAAGGACTATGCACAGAGATTAGCAACCCTTGCTCCACACAGGATTACAATAGGACACAATTTCGCATATGGACTGAAAAGATGATGATCAAAAATGCATTTCGGTGTATCAATATGTTAAAGAAGAACGACCAAATAGACCGATGGAACAGAAAGTTTTTTGCAGTACAATATAGTATTCTAAGTCTATCTTAAAAAAAACTTGTCCATTTGTTAGACTTGCATTGCATTCAATTTACTGCTTGTTTTCTTTGCTTGCATATGCATTGCTCTTGTTTTGTTTTGGATTTGCTTCCATTGTTCCTAATTGTAAGTCGCTTTGGGAACTGTAAATTTAAACAGAGTTTTTCGTGGTTTGAGGGTTTCTTTGTAGAAAAAAGGAGTCGACGACAGCAGCTTGTACTATACATTTGTCCGCACATACCTCTAACCTAAGATGAAAATCGACATTTGTCCTAAATGTTATTCAACGTCCAATGTTTTTTCCGTGACCCCATATGAACTTTTTTTGCTTCTGCGGAACTCCTAAGAAAATAGTCTGAAATAATGGTGATACACCAAAAACGTTTTTATCAATACAATGTAAGTCAAAGAGACCCGAATCAGTTTAACTACCAACATTACCATTAAACTGAAATATTTGCTTTTTTGTTCAAGCAGTAGAAAGAAAGTCATTACCAGTTTGGAACAACATCATTGTTATAATAATTTATAACCTAATAATTTTAAGGTTTTTGTTAAACATGCCTTCCGGGGGTGGGGGGGGGAATTAAAATTTTTTAGTTTTTTTTTTTTTTTTAACATGATGGCATTCTGTTTGTGCAAAAAACAACATTTTTTTTCTAAAATTTGATATGACAAAGCACATACATGAAACATATACTAATAGATTGATTGAAGTTACTAAAACAGAAAGATAATTTTTTTAAAAAAAGTTTACTTGCAACTGCAAAAACAAAACAAAAAACCTTTGAAATAAAGAAATTGTAGCATTTTTGGTTTTACAGAACTGAACTTAATCTCTAAACTTCAAACGTATATTTCATTAACGCGATATATTATTAGTTTGTATATATTAATATATCAAAATAATAAGTCATGCCCTGTTACGGATCCTATTACATTAACATTTCATTATTAACTGGTGTTTGCCATTTTACCAAATTAGAAATTACCAGGTTTTTACCTTTGGCATTGTTACAGTCATTTACTGTTAAAATTACACAAAAAACTAATATATATATGTTTTATGTTGGATTTTTGATGTGGATAACTAAAATGTTTTGCAGAGAATGTTCCACTGAGAACAGGAACTAATAATAATAAAATAAAATATTGTATAAAGCAATCAACGCTTTCTTGCACAGATGGACTGCCATACTTCCCACTTTCAGCTTTTTTAATGCATCTGACAAGATTTATGCAAAAACTTCTTGGCAGACCCTGAACATTAACTGGGCCACATCTCTCTCTCACCCAGTTAGTTGATGAATTGATCGTTGTGACACTCCATCCTGGACTGGACTTGTTGACTGGTTTCTTCATTAGAGAAGGCGCCCCCCCTCTATTATTAATAGCTTAGCAGAGGCTTGTAATGGTCAAGTGCATTAGTTGAGATTTCAAACACACTGCATGAAGATCTGGGTAGGATAAAAGCAGCTGTTTATTTTATTACTAAGAATATGTATTTATATTTTATGAATATAAGTAACTGCAGTAGTCAAGAACTGCCTCTGAGTTGTGACAAGTATGTGGAGATATGTGATCTTAATAAAACCTCACAACGTGAGCTATTAGCATTACCTTAATGTAGAATTATACATTATTTCTTCTTTGGGGCATTTTCTATACTTTTATCTACAACCTATACTTCTAGTAAGCTACACTTCTTATCGGCTTATACTGAGACTTCTTCTCATTTCTCACCGTTACCGATGGGTGGAGCAACATGTAAGATTTGTTATGTTTTCAATGACAAACAAGTTGTCTTCCTCCCAGGCGGCCGCATTTCTGTTTAGAGAACCACGAGTGTATTAAAATTTCAGGACGTTTTTATTTAGATACATTCGTACATTAAAACCCTAACTGTTGTCAAAATCGTTAATTTTGTTTACACACTGGCGTGGAAAACTGTGCTGCGATCTTGCTTTAAACGATTAAAACCAAAAAACCTCATCTTCTACCATCATCAAAACGACTCTGATTGTTCAATTCTGAAAAGCGATGAAAAGAAGTAACAGCCCCACTGATCGTGTTTGTCTCTGCGGTTGCCTGTTCTTTTTTCTCAGCGTTCGGGATGTATCTGGATACGACCAATTTTTAATTACAGTTGCATGCCCGATATTCACACATAATTCTGGTTAATGCTAGACAGAAGCTGCAGTAGACATAATCCGTCAGGTGACTCGCGCAGGGTAGCCTACAGGGCGCACGACATTCCACCCTACCGGGCGCCAGGACTGTGTTTCTGGACTTTAAAAGTCTTTAATACACATAAAAGAGCTAAAATGAATACTGTACTAACATTCCTCAGGGTCTAGTAAGCCACGCACACACAATTTAATGCTAAGTACCGTTTCTTTGTTGTGTTCTTTTAGCCATAGTCAGTACCAAAAAAAAGATCTCGTGAAGGCGTTTTGATTGTTACTGTGCTATCCAACCACCTAATTCGATTAGTCAAACCAAATTTGCATTCAACAAATTTTATATTCATTTTAACAGACGCAAAATCACTCCGTCCTTCAAAATAGGGCACTTAGTAGCAGCGCTATCCGGGGCTGTGCTCGTACGGCGCCTTTTTCCTGGGAGGGAAGGTTAAACAGAAGCCCACTTCACCTGCACTATGAGCCCTAGAAATCTGTTGTTCACGAAGTGATAGAAATATGGATTCGGCGTCGGAGACCCAGGCTTCTACTCATCATAAAGTAGTCGTTCGGTGTTTTTTTGCCGAAACTAAGCATAATGTGGCTTAAGCCAACTAACAGGCTGTTTTAAATGGTGCACTAGTTTCACTGAGATATCCCAAAGCTGATACAGCTGCGCTCGAGCAACTCAGCGCTTTTCGACAGAGGAGGAAAAAATTCCTCTAAAACAGCCTGGAGAATTGAGATGTGCAATCTTAAAATTTGCCTCGCTCTCTAACAACCTGTGTTCAGATTGTGTTCAGGAAGTCATTATTATGTTTATTTTTTCAGTGCAATACTCAGAGAAATGGGGCTTGAGGAGAAGATGACAACTGAGCAGATGGCCAAAAAGTGGGAAAACCTAGGTTGGTCTCACTTAAAGGTTGGGGTCCCTCACTGCTAATTGTGTTTTGCAGATGCCCAGCTTTCACAGAACATATTCAACCGTTTAATGCATTTCACACTTCATTACAAGGATGCAAAAATATCCTCCCGCCGGTTTGGGAGAAGAACCCCACCTGCTTGAAAATGGTTCGAATCTCATGGACGAGGCTCTGGGTGAAGAGTTTGATGAAACCGTCAGCCAGCAAGTGATCACATCAGAAGCTGGACAATGATAGATTGCACCTCATCCAGTAGTAAGCTACGCCAGATTAAAGTCGGACAGGAAATACTGGAATTCCCTGGAATAGGAAGAACTTCGGTGAACGTGCCGCCAGCCTCAAACTGGATCTGGTTAAGCGGGGAAGACAAAAAAGGCAAGCAGACGACACAAACTCACTCGCTGGATATCATGAGATCCAAACTTCAAAGAGAAAGACGGCTTCTCGAAAGGGGCTGGAGGCCTGGACAGAGAAAACGGCCTTCTAAGAGCGGCGAAGGGCCCTTACCCGTCGGAAAGTAGCAACTCTTCAGCGGGACGAAAGCCCAGGTAGAGAAGGAACAAAGCTGCGGAGTTAACAGAGATCAGAAGCGTCTTTGTAACAATGAACAGAACCCGACATGCAGAAGAATGAGAGACTTTGAGAGGGACAAGCGTCCTTGAAGAGACAGAAAGTGGCAGCATATCCGGGATAAACGGCGAAAGCAGTTCAAGTTGCAATGGGCTGGGACGCACACAACGAAAAACCGAGAAATATTATATTCTTACTGACAAGTGAATTGAAAAAGTTGCAACGATCTGAATGGGGCAAGCCTCAGGTTAAAACTGCTATGAGTTACTGCATGATCTGAGCGCAACTTCCGTGGTTGTTTTGACTGAAGATACGTACGTACACATCCAGAATGGCTCCCACATACATTGACAGCGTTGCACAAGCTAAAATATTTTGTGAGATTGGTTGTAAATTTGAAAGAAACAATGAGTGTGGTGCTTTATCAGTTCATGAAATAATTAAATAACAGTGCTCTTGGAAGTAAAGTATCCCATTTGTGCCACACAATGAATTCAAAACAAGATTCGTGGTCCACCTGTGGTGGCATTGCGACAACGGATTAAATCCATCTAAAAGTATAAAACTGTTTCTACTGTAGAGACAACTGAACCCCATCTAGGAGTAACAAATAGTCATGTGTTGTCACACAAAGGAATCCTTCTGGCCCTGTTATAAATCGTGCTTCCATTGTGCAGTCCAGAAGTTATGCTGTGGGGGCGAGTCAAGTTTTTAGGTTTTGTGGCTGTCACAAGAACCGACCACTGAAAAAAAAGAATACACCAGAGCCAGGGTAACAACGAGGCCTGGGCGCCCAGGTGTTTTGCTGTGTAGGGTTAGGGTGCTTTGTGTGGGATTTGTGTATTAGGGGTGGATGAAAAAGAAAGCAAGAACGAAAAAATCTAGCTTCGGTGTTAATGGAGTGCCAGGATATTTTAGTGTCAGGGAGCGAAGGTTGGAGGCAGCCAAGAGGTGGGTTGCACTGTGGATTTCAGCTTGAGTCAAAAGGGTTATGAATGTGGTGGAGGGGCCCAGTAAGTAACCGTGCGGTTGATTACAGGATTCAAACATATTTTGGATGACTCCAGCCATTGCGTATAAAAACTTGGAGACATATAATATATAACTAAAAGATGAGAAGGAATTAAAAGGAAGATGCTTATTTTCTGATTAGAATTTTGTTCTATAGTTACACTGAGTTTGTTGTTTCTCTCTGCCAAGCTAGAGGGCAAATAATTAAATAGAATTCGTCCCTGTCCTTTTAAAAAACCGGGAAAAGATGTGAAGAAGTACCTGTCCGAAAGCGGTTGGTGCAGAAGTGATGAAGAAAACCATAGATATTCACGGTATTACTGTATGTCTCATACAGAGGAGAGTGGCCTCATCTGGCCCTTTCATGAAATGGCGCAACCCTCTCAACAAGTGTGGGAGTGTCATGGGTAGAAAGCGGCAAGGTAGTGCACGCATCAAAAAAAAACTTGCTGTAACTATCTTTTATAAGTTTGCGAGTATAAGTCCATGGTGGATTTAAAACCGGGGTAATGCACTTGATAGGTGCAGACTGCGTTCGATTAATACATAGGATTTATTACTCTATGTTCCAGACTGACAGCTGTCAGTTCCTTATGCTGGTGGTTTGGTTTTGAATGATAGAAAAAGCACATGTTACAGCAGCACCAAAACCTACAGTGAATCTCACGCCGGGACTGGCCGTGTCCGTGTCTGCCCCGCTGTTCTGGTGTCAGGGTCTCACAAGGACACGGAGGCACTGATCAGGTGGCGCATGGGACATGGCTATTTTCCCTCAGGCTCAGGAGGAACACATGCAGGAACAATGGCTGGGAGTATGTATCAGTGTGATTATTATGTCACATATGTGAGTAATTTTACCGCTGCAGTACATGTCGTTTATCTCCCATTAGACCTGCGGGATGGCGTGTTGTTGCTATTGTTTTACACAAGACAGAACAGTTCTTAATGAAGGGGTTTTCAAACTGTTTTAATAACAGGGACCCCCATTTAGGCTGACGACCGGGCTGAAATGACAGGTGAGGGAGAATCCATTTATTACTATGTTAAAGAACAGAAAAGGGGGGACTCGCTTAGTGATTTTAGGTACAATATTAGTGGCAGGATATAAATACATGTACATAACAAAATAGGTCTGGATATAGAAATTATCTTTGTAACAGATTATGGAAGGGATTTAGTTCGAGGGAGGGGAGCGTTAACTGTTGGGAGGGATATGAGATGTAATGCAGTGGATTGTGGTTAACAGGAAATATAGGGACAAATCAGAATATTGGAAATCCAGCAGCCCACACGCCAAGATACAGGTTGCAAAGGGGCAGATAGGAATCATGAATGAAATAACACAGATTTCAAATTCCTGATTTAGAATGATGTGTGAAATATTAATGCAGCAGAAAATTATACCATGGATAAGGAAGAGAAGATATAGGCTGTAAAGCATTTTACGGTTAAGATCTTAAGGAACCACATTATGAGTGTTTGTAAAATAAATAACACAAATGATTTATAATAAATAAAAGCTAAAATGTTCACTGAGACGGATGTCAACCAAACGTTATGTAGCCCCCTAGAGGTCCACCAGTGTGAAACTATGTGTTTTTCTTCTTTGTCTATAAGCAGCTTAAAAGCCTGAAAGTGACAAAGTGTGTTTCTTTTTTAGGCTGGTTCCTACAAGAGACACAATCCCAACCTGGATGGAAAATATTACTTTCTCAAGAGCAAAACGAAAAGTGGGGAATTTTAAAATGACAAATCCAAGGTAAGATGAAACACATCAAATGAAGGCGGTCTTTTTTTTAAGTCAAAATTATTTACTCATATAGCGCACAACACTAATCACATTTTGTCTTCCATAATTCTAAAAAAGAGTAGTTGTAAAATGAAATATGTATTGCATGCAAATTCTCCTGATGTAGTTTCTCTAACTTTCTTCCCCCTAGGTTTTAACAGCTATTGCAAAGGAAGTTGAAAACGGTTGAACCAGAATCCTGGCGGTGGTTCAGACTCATCGGAGACGGCTTGTAGATGGCGATCCCACTGATGCTGACCCTCCTAACCGACCTTTATTGACCACACCTAGCAGATGAGTCTGCATGTGCCCAGCCCAGCCCAGCAAAAAGATGTATCAAGTAGAAATGGGGAGTGATATTCTATAATTACTGACACATTCGAGTAACTCGAAGTCAATAGCTCACTCGACGGTAGCTGCTGAAGGGACCCCTCACTCAGTGCCAGCGCAAAAAAGCGTGAAAGGGCAGATCCAGTAAAAAAAGGACCTACAGAGACTCAAGAGACGACTGACAATTCGAAAGAACTAAACGCAGAACGAGAGCCGGACAGCTGCTGGAGAATGAGTCACGCAGACCGGGCCCGAGAGCTAGTGCTGCTGGAGCGCGAGGAAGGCCATCGACATGAGAGGCGAGGAAAAGGCATTGGATAGAGACAGATCGCCGTTTGTAAAGGACCGAGCTGCGATTTGACTCGGAAAGAGCCTCGGCTGTACACCGGACTATAGCGAGACATGAGGGGGACTATAGCATCCCTTGACAGGAGCCATAGAGGACTTTTCACCCACCCGCCATGGCTCTTGAGACACACAGCACAGGACACCACTGAACCAGGACTCCCCCTTTGCTCGAGGGACACGAAAAAGATTAATATTTTTGTTCTGAACAGCTGATTGAGAGATTTTGAAATCACTAAAAAACTTGTTCATTGGTGCTTGTTCTGAGGGGCATATTGAAAAATACATAAGGTACTAAAATTAAAAGCATTTCAAAATTAAGTTGCCCCTAACAGGAACATTTTCTGTGGAGAGGACAAGGTGTTCACAGCTGTGTCCATAGTTTATAGTTTGAGAGTTTTTCATTGTGTTCAGTACAAGAGGACATAAAGGATAATTCATTTTAAAGTTTGATTCCCCGTAATTTTCAGGTTCTTGGATGCCTTGAGATTAACGGTATAAAGTCTTTGTCTTGCTTATTTTATTTAGTGCCTTAAAAGGGACAGACCTCACACTTGTTTTCTGTGTAGGGATGACCAACGAGTGAGGAGAATGTGTTTTTTATGTTCTTTTCTTCATAGACAATTGCTTTTGTCTTAAAACTGCAAACAAATTGTGACAAATTGAATACTCATTGTTTCCTTAACACTGACTCTGTAGTGTAGGTCGGCTTAACATTGATAATTACCGTTAACATACTTAATTATTATATTAAATCATATATATTTTAATGATTTCAAATATATAAAATCATACATTAGGAACTATGAAATGAGATAAACTGTAAATGGAGCAGGCTCATGAAGTGACTGATTTTGATACTGGTTATACTGTGAGCACAAAAGGGTCATTTCAGTAGGAAGCCACGTGATTGGTAAAAGATAACTTCATGGCCGATTTCGCAATTGGGTTCACGTTGGGTGAACGGTGTACCAACAGAAAGCTGCTTGGTTGAAGTGACATCTGTGGGAGCTGTGCTTTATAGGGCTACATTTCTACTCTATTAACAAAACTTTTTGGTGGTGCACAGAACGTTTTCCTTGCTTACAACAGTGTTTTAAACAAGATGGCGCTTAATTTAAAGTCAACAGGCCATCATCCGAGTGGCGAACAAAACTGTTGAAAATAGTCTGTTTGATGTTGTAGATCTACAGTAGTTTGTATTATAAAGTATACATTATATAAAAACTCATGGTGGACTATGGTTCTGTTGAAGCTTGTTAAAAAACAGGACTTTAAGAGGACAAATTATTTTCCCAGTTTGTAGGGTGTTATAGAAAAAAACAAACATAACTGTATGTAGTGTTCATACAAAATCAGCTGAGTTTCCATATAATTCGTCCAAAAACACAGTATAAAAAAGAAAAAAAAAAAAAAAAAAAAATTTGCATTCTGTTCTTCCCAAGGTTTTGTTTTTTTTTTTTTCGAAGAGTAAAGTTTCAAAGTGGCTGACTAGTTCCTAGTCGTAAAGATAACTTCTGCTTATGGGTGAGTATTGGTGTCTGAACACCCCACCCCCCCACCCCCCGCCCCCCCACAAAAAACCCAAACAAACAAAAAACTAAGCAATACTAAAAACCAATATAGAGATCATTAGTCAGCATTTGACACTCATTTGCCCGGAGTTTTGTCAACTGAGGCCTTAATCTTTAATTTGATTCAGACATAGTTGTTAAGTAAATCTTAAATTCTAATCTCACGACAATGTGCAGCTAAAAGAAACCCTTTTATATTTGATTAACATGTAGGCGCAGTCAGTAGACCTGTGTTTACCTTTCAGTCATGGACAGTTCACTCAGAAATATTAGATTTTTGATTCTTCAGATTGCAAATAGGTATAGGAAATTCTGCATTTACATGGCCAAAATCATGCTTAAAAACAGCTTACAAATCAGTCTCAGTTGATAGTAATGCAGTCTAAACTGGTCAAATGTGTGAGTTTTTCGAAGTACAGAGAACATTGGAAGATTTCTACAGCAGTGGGATTGCACTGGGTTCGACCTTATGAGACGGATCCGCCTGGAGGAGGGGGGGAACCTTGCTCTGCCAGTCCATCGCAGTGATGGGAGACCAAGAGCTCAAAGCCTCTGTTGTAAAGGTGCTATCAGGAGTCGCTCTGCCTCGTGGGAAAACGGTATGATATACATCTACAAATCCATTATCTATCTATCTATCTAGCTATCGATATAGCTATCTATCTATCTATATATATTTTTATTCTAATAGGTCCCTTCTGGTATGGTCAACCCGCTGTCCCACTGGAGCTGTACCCTCAGGAAAATTTAAAAAAATGGGCCCACCCGTGGCTGGACGAGCCATAATCTCCTCCAATGCTCGTGCGCGAGAGTCTAGGGCCGGTTAATACCACGGACTGACGGTATCCCTTGGACAAGGCACCGAAAGCCCCAACTGCTCCCAGGGCGCCGCACGAATAAAATGGCATGCCCACTGCCTCCGGTTGTGGTGTTCACGGTGTGTGTGTGTTCACTGATGTGTGTGCGCACTTTGGATGGGTTTAACAGCAGAGCACCAATTCTGAGTATGGGGTACACTCATACTTGGATGTATATACATCTACTTTTCATGTTGATATTGAAATTCATTTCCAAAAAAGGAAACATTAATTTGGTTGTTGTTCACCATGCAATGTCCGACAATTGCAACCCCCGAAGTACTTAGAATGGCTCAGGGTGTCCCACACTAGTGAATAAAGGACTTTAGGTAGAAAGTTTTATTTTTTCATATAAACTACAGATCATTTTCACATTAAGAGTTGTGCCGTGTCTATTCAAAAACTTGTTTAGTGCTTCCAGCAATAATGACAAAGCCAGACCTTGCAGATAAAGTAGCAGATGCCCTCATCTACAAGTTCTGCCAGGTAAGGTGGTTCCTCTCAAGAAGTGTTACACCATTGGCAGATGTGGAGCCCAGAGTGAAATCAATGAAAAAAATCTCTAAGAGATCAAATTTATATCCACTTTCTGCAATGAGAGCTGAGCTCAATAATAACGCCTAGGGTCATCATTTTAGAACCTGAGGGCATGGGGGCCTTATCTCAAGAAGGTATAGTAAAGGCAACTTCATTACTAGTTTGCCCCGGATCTAAAACTAAGCCTGATTGAAATATACCAACTATAACATCTATTTTCTCTTAATGTGTAGACAAATATTGGAGTTCAGTGACCAGCTAAGTGGAGCTGTGCAGATCCGGACGAATCAGACAATGGAACCGCGATTCACACCTCAACCAGGTTCAAGCAACTGGGAATGTCATCTGAAGTAACTCCAAAAGCATCCAGGGCCGTAATAACAGCTAGATAAAAATCTTGGTGATTGGACAAAATGTACAATACACCACAAAGGGACCATTTCAGCAAAAATGGGACATTCATTTCATTCACTGATTATTATTCAGCTAAGTTGAGTCACTGATAAAAAGTCCGCGGCAGAAAGAGTCCCTGTACAATCTGTCACTAAGACATACACCTTTCTTTTTTGAAAAAAACAAATGGGCGTGATACAATGAAAATTACAACTAGCAAAACTTTCGAGGAAACAAACTGATTTTTTATGTTTGATTCACAGCTATCACCGGTCACTCTGTAACCGTGTAATTTGAGATGACGATCCGTACGATTAGTTGATTTTAGTCAGAGAAGTCCATAAAACAAATGCCAGAAAAAATATGACGAGACCCATCGTGGGGAGAAATGGTGACTTTCAATTGCTACCCGTGTGTATGGATCACTGGTGAAGAAACATGTTTGGAGACCTAAATGCAACCTGCTTTGGATACTTTGGACTTCAACTTGAAATTTCAGTGGTCTATTTTATTTTGTTTGCCATGATTAATAATATATGGCTTTCTTCTTGGATATGGTGCAAAAGGAGTTCAGATTCCTGTGTGAGCCTGTGTTTCCCCAACTAAAACTAACTGAAAACACAAATTCAGTCAGAGGGGTTAGAAATGACACTTGTTGATTACAGTAAATAGGCCTAGACAATAAAAGTCTTAAAAATATCCTTTTATCAAACATTTCCTGGTGTATCTAACCCTTAGACAATATTGACGCCATTCAATCAAAAGCAAGAAGCATGGTGGAGGAAGAGGATCCATGAGTACATTAACATGGACCAAAACTTGTGTACGACGCCGGATCCCCATTTTTTCTCCTAGAAAACTGTAGACTTCCGTTTGTGGGAATAGCGACAGGAGTATGAATCCATTAGTTTATATACAGGAAAGAACGTGACCTCACCCCAACGCTGTGCTTTTTTTTGCATACCAGGAGCTTGGATGCCTTATAAACTGATCAGCTACTACAAGGTTTAAATCCATTCTAGATTTCAATGTAATTGCTTGTATTTTTGGTATTTGCTGCACTGGAAATCCTCCATTATGTTGTCTGCAATCCATAAGATAGTGTATCAACATCTGGGCTGATTCATTCCCATGGTGATTTCTCTGTTCATACGGAAGGAATCTGCCCGTGATGCTGTGGGACTCATTCTATGGACCTGGCGGGATGGAGCTGATTTTGTGAAGGGTTTGCTGGTGGAGGACCCAGAGGCTGGACGGAAGAGTGCAGACGTACACCAATGCATGGGAGGGAGCTGTGTCCTGGCACAAGAATTCAATCAGTATATCAAACATTGTGACCACAATTTGGCCTATATTTTTTGTCTTAATGCTTACTCACTACAAGCATTTTAAAGTTAGCAGCACAAGAAATATCAAAATCAAAGAACAAAAAGTGTAGTTTTGAGGGGATTTTATAGGAATCATAATTGATTTTTGTTTAGGTTCAAGGTTAAAGGTTCAGTTTAATCATGAGTAAGGTTATTTGACAAAACACGGAAAGAGGAGTATGGAAGTAAGTGTCTTTTGTACATGACAAAGCCGTCATTGATAGTTAGCTTGGAAATACTGAAAGTGTTTTTTGAATAATAAAAAAATATTGTCCGCTGGTACAATGTATACACATTATACATTTTTACGAAAACAAAAAAAAAAAAACTATAATTCTCAAATTCGCTTCGTTTTTTTTTTCTTTACCAGAGATGAACTTACAGTTTTAGATCCTTTTCAATGAATGATAATGTTATGCATTATATCATTTTTTTATGTTTTTTATGTTTTTGCTTAAACTTGGACCTTACTGAACACTGAAAGCCCTGTTGTCTCCATACAAATGTCAATGTTTTCCACAACTACAGTTGTATATGCACTCAAACAGTATTTGGGAAAAATCAAGTGTTCTAGCACCTGACCCAAGAGGTCCTAATTTTTCCTTATATTCATGTATATATATTTTATAATTGTGTGACTATTATTTGGGAACTACAGAAAATATGATACTTTACGATGATACTAGTACACTTTACTGGAGCCACAATAAGTATATGTACTTTTATTATTTACGCTTTTTTTCGGCATCCGGCCCGAATCAGGCTTTATTTAAGAGTATCATGAAGTTGTGAGGGGGGCAGGGGGGAGAAAACAGCACAGGTTGCCATCAGGGATAGCATATTTTGAGGAAGCAGGACTAACCCATCGCTAACCCTAAAATGGGTAGGTCATCTTGAGAAGACACTGGCTCACCCAAACCTTTAATTCACATTCCTCTGGGAAGAACACACAGGCCTGAACTTTAAGAAAAATTAAGCTTTTTAATGGAATGTGCTTAAATTCTTCTATGCTTGTCTGGACTGTTGTATGTGGGAACTAAACATAAGGACATAATCAACACTAATCAATACATTTCCATAGAAAAAGCAGTGGAGGTAAGATAGAATAATAATTTACTTCTCACCAAAATTCCTCGAAATCCAAAGCACACACTTCTGTTGGCATGAAGTATCAGCATTTTGCAGTGTTGAATTTCTTTCGTTCGACAGAAAAAGAGAATGATATTTTGAAGAAGATTGAATCCAAACAATCACGGGAACATTAGATCAACATGTATTTTTAAACAAAATTTATTTATTTTGTTCACAATATTCTCATTTATATGCTACAGAAGAAAGAAATAGAAATTTAAAATAATAATAAAAATTAAAGCTGCAAGCAGCGAATGAAAGGGACCCTCGCACCGGCTCACCACCACCCGGTGCCCATAGGCGAACAGCGAACAGTGGGCCATAATGCCTTAGAAAAAAGTAAAAATTTGTGCCACATTTCACTGCTGCCAACAGGGGGCTCTATGATTATAAATCGAATATCCGGCATGTAAATGTCTTCATCAGCCAGGATCTCTCTTACCAAACATGCAAAGTTTCGGGAGATCAGACACTGCAATGTTTTTAAGTTGAATGTTTTAGAAGTAATTTCCTGTTGCCAGCAGGTGGCACTAAGACTATAATAAATATTGGCCTAAAGATGAGTTCCGGCCAGGACCCATAGTCAAACACATGGAAACTTTGGGCGGACCGATTATTGAAGCGTTTGAAGTTATTTTAAAACAAGTAAATTTCCTGGCACCAGCAGGTGGCGGTATGATTATAAACTGAAATATTGGCCTAAAGAATACTGTTGAGACCAGGATTTTATCAACACATGGTGAAGTTTAGGTCAGATCAGACATTTTCATGTTTAAGTTAGTTTAAAATAAGTCATTTCCTGCTTGCCAGCAAGGTGGGGCTATAATTATAAGTGAATATTTGGGCCTTTAGATGTGTTTCAGGCCAGGACTCTTATAAAACCTGTGAAGTTGGGGCAGATTGGGCATTGTATGCAAGAGGTTTACAACAACTTACTGTTTCCGAGTATTACATAGCATCCTTAGCACACTAGTAAGTGTTACACTAGCAGTGTTGATGAATCATTTCTAGCATGATTAGCACACAATGGCATATTTTACGTTGTTGGCTAATAGTTGCATAAAAGTATGTTAAACATGTCACTATCCTGTTGCAGCAGGTGGCCCGTATAGATAGATCCACAATATGGAGCATGTAGATATCTCAGCAGGCCAGGACTCTAATTCAAACTTGTGAAGCCTGAGGGCAGTTTGGACATTGTATCACGGAGTTACAGTAATGTCTGCTTCACTGCATTAATAGCATGCATTTCTAGCATGTTGCCAGGTGTATTTAGCACTTGCTGACTACTTTTTAATATGTTGCTACGGTGTCCATACCAGTGTTCAAACATGACACTTTTGGCACTCTGTTGCCAGCAGGTGGCGCTAAGAACTATAAACACGAATCCGGGCATGTTGATGTGTTTTCAGGACAGGACTCTGTGAAACGTGTAAAGTTTGGGGCAGATCGGACATTGCTAGCCTGAGTTACAGCAAACTTCCTTTTTCACTGGCCTTCTGAGCATGCTTTTGCCACTTAGTCTAAAGTGCTACTAGCATGTTTAGTATGTGATTTAACATGTTTGCCAGTGTATTTAGCACTTACCTGAACACTTTTTACATGTTTGCCAGGAGCCATAACAGTGTTAAACCATGTCACTTCCTGTTACAGCAGGTGGCGCTATGACTATAACCGAATACAGGAATGTTGATTGTGTTCAGGACAGGACTCTTGTCAAACGTTTGAAGTTTGGGGCAGATCGGACATTGCTGGCCTGAAGTTACAAGCAACTTCCTTTTTCACTGCATTAGTAGCATGCTTTAGCACTTAGCTAATGTTGCTAGCATGTTTTAGTATGTTTCTAGCATGTTGCCAGCCTTGTTTTAACAATTGTTGACACTTTTGAATTATGGCCCTAGGAGTCCATAACATGGGGTCACCATGTCCACTTCCTGTTGCCATCATGGCTGGCGCGATGACGAGAACTGAATTTGTTCATGGGTGTTTGTTCAGGTACAGAACACCCTATCACATCCACGTGTGAAGTTTGGGGCAGACGGAACAGTGCTCTGTCTGAGTACATGCAACTTTCTGTTTCACAGTGTGAAACATCAAAATTTGTCAGGCGGCGCCAGGGACACAACCCTTGACGAAAACTCAACCATCGGCGCAATCTTACATCAGCACGAAAAAGGTCTTATGAACCAGCAAAACGATCAACCACCCATTTGAAGACAATCGATTAAAAACTGTAGAGGAGCTCGTCAAAGTACGGAGGCATGGAAATGGCAAAAAACTGCACAAACATCCTACAGGAAATTAAAAATAACTTCTTTCTGTTGGTTTTGGATCTTTGGTACCAAGAGGACTTTTTTTTTTTTTTTTTTTTTTTTTTTTATTTTTTTTCAGGTAATGGTGTGTTACAAGTGGGTGTACCCAAATTTCCATGCATGTACGTGAAACGTAGCGCAAACTCGAGGCGCACCGTCCGTTGAAATTTAACAGGTGGCGCTATTGAGCCTTTTTGCCTCACCCCACTTCCTGAAACCTATATCAGATGAAATTTTCGCCGTGTCTGATGTGTGTGCAAAGTTTCGTGGAGTTGTTAGGAGCATGTTTAACGCCTCAAAACATGCGAATTCATTTTGGAAGAAGAAGGAAAGAAGAAGAAGAAGCGGAAGAAGAATAATAATACCAACGGAGCAATTACCAAGAGGGTCCTTGCACCATCGGTGCTCGGGCCCTAATAAAAATGATTTCTTTGGGTTAGCACCTGCACTGATAGTTTTACAGTATACAGGTCATTCTCAAAAAATTAGCATAATTGGGAAAAATTTTCATTATTTTCCATAATGTAATGATAAGAACTAAACTTTCTATATATTTTAGATTCATTGCACACCAACTGAAATCATTTGGTCGTTTATTGTTTTAATACTGATGATTTTGGCATACAGCTTCATGAAAACCCAAAATTCCTATCTCAAGAAATTTGCACTATTTCATCCGACCAATAAAAGAAAAGTTGTTTTTAATACAAAAAAAGGTCAACCTTCAAATAATTTATGTTCAGTTATTGCAACTCAATACTTGGTCGGGATCCTTTTGCAGAAATGACTGCTTCAATGCGGCGTTGGCATGGAGGCAATTCAGCCTGTGGCCACTGCTGAGGGTGATTATGGAGGGCCCAAGATGCTTCGATAGCGGCCTTAAGGCTCATCCAGAGTGTTGGGTCTTTCGTCTCTCAACTTCTCGCCTTTCACAATATCCCACAGATTCTCTATGTTGGTTCAAGTCCAGGAGAGTTGGCAGGCCAATTTAGCACAGTAATACCATGTTCAGTAAACCATTTACCAGTGGTTTGTGGCCACTGTGATTCAGGTGCCAGGTCGTGCTGAAAAACGAAATCTTCATTCTGCAGAAGAGCTTTTCAGCCAGATGGAAGCATGAAGTGCTCCAAAATCTCCTGATAACTAGCTACCATTGACCCTGCCCTTGATAAAAACACAATGGAACCAACACCAGCAGATGACAATGCAACCCCAGACCATCACTGACCTGTTGGGACTTGACACTGGACTTCAGGACATTTTGGCATTTCCTGTCTCCCCAGTCTTCCCCTTCCAGACTCTGCGCACCTTGATGTTCCGAATGACATGCAAATTTGCTTGTCATACCGAAAAAAATACTTTGGACCACTGTACGCAACAGTCCAATGCGGCTTTCTCTGATAGGCCCATTTCCTGCACACGCCTGTGCACGAGGTGGCTCTGGAAGTTTCTACTCCAGACTCAGTCCACTGCTTCCGCCGGCCCCCAAGGTCTGGGAATCGGTCCTTCTCCCCAACAATCTTCCTCAGGGTACGGTCACCTCTTCGCGTTGTGCAGCGTTTTTTTGCCAACGCATTTTCCTTCCCACAGACTTCCCACTGAGGTATACCTTGATACAGCACTCTGGGGAACAGCTCTTCGTTCCGAATGTTCTTTCTGTTGTCTTACCCGCTCGCTTGAGGGTGTCAATGATGGCCTTCTGGACAGCCGTCAGGTCGGCAGGTCTTACACCCATGATTGCGGTTTTGAGGAATGAACCACGCTGGGAAGTTTTTAAAAGCCTCAGGAATCTTTTCAGGTGGTGTTAGAGTTAATTAGTTGATTCAGATAATTAGGTTTATATCTAGTTTAGAGAACTTTTCCTGGAGATGTATGATGCTATCTTGTTGGAGAAGGACCTGTATAGTAAAACGGTATGATGTTGTGTTACAGTAATTTTCCACTGTAGTGTTCTTATTGATAAACTGTTTAACAGATGATCATTGGCTGTCATGAGGTGTGATGATACAAATCTTTTCAACTTGGGGTTAACTATCGCTTTAAGAGCCATTCACACCAAGAAAATAAACCATTAAATAATGAAAACATTGACAGCCAATCAAAATCAGTCCTCATAGGAAAAAACACGTAATTGTTGTGTGGTGTGTAAGAAAAAGTAACAAGGAACCCAATACAATGGAGCGCAGTAAAAAAAACAAAACGATACTGCTATCGTTGCCAAGGGAAATGTGAGTATGAGAATGTTTGCCGTGTGGCAAGATAAAGGTAACAAGAACCTTGCTTTTAAATTAGTTTACTTTTCATTTTCTCTTCTGAGTGGGTGTGGTACACTATAACTGCAGTTTGATAGAAAGGATCCTCTTCTGTTTTGTCTCTTCAGCATCACTACCTACAGACACGTGTGGGGTTTGGAATGAAGAGTTACGCTCTGAAAATTGAAAAGAGGCATCCAGAAAGAAGGATATCCATCTATATCTCCAGAATTAACCTTCATTCCAACCCTTTTTGTTTTTTCCAGCAAAATGCCCAGGCAATGAATATTTATATTCTTCTATGCTTATAAATTGATGAAATAGAAAACACATCATAGTTCCTTAAAATGGTTTGGTATGTTTATTACTGTCTAAGCAAATTTTAACCCTTAATCTGGGTTAATTAATATTGACAAATATTGTTCTGGATTTAAAAAAAAAAAAAAACATTTGAAATGTACATTAATGTTAATTCAAGTAATTTATTTAGCACATTTCACATGGAAATCAAAAAGTGCTTTACTTTTTAATTGTCATAATTAAAGTGAAAAAAAATGTTAATTATCTAAGAAAGTATAAAAAAAATACACTAAAAATGTAATATAAAAGAATAGTCCTCTACCATATACTGTGTCAACTTTGATTGATGAGCTTGACTTTTTGACATATTAATTATGTACAGATGTGCACTTTGCCCTATTAATTATTGTCCCATAATGCGGACAACGGTGTGCCTGAAATCCATCAGTCATCCTTTGAGCTCCGCGCAGGTGAAATGTGTTGTTTTTTCAGTGACCGAACGGATGAATGAGATCCCTGAAGAATGTGTTTTTGTAGATTGCTCTATACACATTCCATATACGGACTCATCTGCGTACTCTTCTGTGTGTGTGTGCGTACCGTGACCGAGGTATCAGGTTGCGTTCTGTGTAATGCCCGGCCGTGTGCGCTTGGGATCCCCCGTACAATCATGATTCTGATTGCATTGCCCATGATCGATGACCGGTGCGCATCAGATCAATCATTTGTCCTCTGTACCGATGTTTAAAAAACGTAGAGATATATGACCACTTTTTCACAGGACACAATTTTCCCCGGTCGGGTGCGACTAGTCCGCACTTCCGGTTGCTCATACCGCATGCTTCGGCAGCTTTTGCGTAGTCGTCAGACATTCTTTTTCAGAATATCGTTCCAAGATGTAAATCCTTTAATCAATTGAAAATAGCCGTTTCCTCGAATCTGGACTGATGTGTTTAATCCACGATGGTCCAGGGGCTTGTGCAATTGTCAGTTTTGGGAAAAATTGCAGAGTGCGTCCAGGATCAGACAAATTTGGATTGTTGATGCTGATTCTGTCCGTCCGTGTAGATAAACGTTTGATTAATCAACGTTTACAACCAGGCATTGTATCCAAACATGGTTCGCATATCTAGGACAAGTAAGGCAATAACCGTAGAGTTTATCAGAACGGGCAACTTTATCGGCTATGTAGTGTTGCCGCAGTAGCGCAGTAGTTCTTTTAGGTTGTATTCGCTGGTATTCGCCTAGGCGCTAGGTACCGTTGGAATTACCTCGCGTACAAAACGTCCAATAATTATACAAATTATGTTGACAACCCATAGTAAATGCCTGTGGGCAAAGTGACAGAAAACATTTAACAATAGTCGCTACAGAAATATCTCCCTACTGTATGTACAGTACAAAATATTTTCTTTAAAAAATACTGGTAATTCAAGGTTGTTTAATGTTCCAAATGGTTGATCCCAGTGTGGTAAAAGGACTGACTTCTACAGGGTGAAATGTTGCCAATATCTCCCGTACTGTATATACAGTACATATTAGTCTTAGGAAAACAATTAATGAAATACACCAAGGGATTTTTTATGTTCCAAAGGTTGTAGTACGTTTCGCTGAGTGGCCAGACCTGACTTTACTACAGGTGAACTTTTGCCAGTAGTTTCCCTTACTGTACACCACTGGACAAATTACTATACTTAAAAAACAATTACTGTAAATCACCAAAAGTTTTTTTTGTTTCATGTTCCAAAAGGTTGTAGTACATTTGTAGTTAAAAGACTGACTTACTCCAGGGAGTATTTGCCAATATCTTCCTTATATACATACAGTGCATAATTATTCTTAGAAAACAATTACATGTATTTCACCAAAAGGGTTTAATTTATGTTCCAAAGGTTGTAGTACATGTTCATAGTTACAAGACTGACTTACTCTCAGGTAAAATTTTGCCATTATATCCTTTACTGTAGCGTGCAGTACATAATTTTAGGTTCTTTAAAAACAATTACTGTAATTCACAAAAGGTTTTTTATGTTCCAAAGGTTTAGGACATTCCTCGTGGCCAGACTGATTTCTAACAGGTGACAGTTTTGTTCACTATCACCCCTTACTGTACATACAGTACATAATTATTCCTTAAAAAACAATTAGCTGTAAATCACCAAAAGGTTTTTTTTCTGTTCCAAGGCTGTAGTATTTTTAGTTAAAAGACGCATTACTACAGGTGAAAGTTTGCCATTCACCTTACTGTCTACAGTACTAATTATCTTTAAAAAACATTACTTACTGTAAATCACCAAAAAAGGTTTTTCATGTTCCAAAAGGTTTTAGTACATTCCTAGCCAGACTGAATTTCTACAGGTGACATTTGTCAAAACACCGACTGTAATACAGTACAAATTAATCTTCAAAACCAACTGTAATTTACCAAAAAGGTTTTTTTTTTTTTATTTCCAAAGACTGTAGTACATTTTTAAAAGACCACTATAAGGGGAGATTTTGCCATATCACCCTTGCTGTACATACTGTACATAAATTTTTTAAATAAAAAACAATGAAGATATCACCAAAAATGTTTTTTTTACGTTTCCAAAAGGGTTTTTAGCAATTTGTAGTTACAAGACCAACAGGTGAAATTTCTCAACATCTCCCTTACTGTACATGCAGTAAATAATTATTCTAAGAAAACAATTACTGTAATTCAACAAATGGGTTTTTTTTTGTTCCAAATGTTGAATACATCCCGGGACAGACTGAGTTATACAGCTGAAATTTTGCAAATCAACCTTACTGTTATACAGTACATAAAAATTATTTGAAAAAAATTTCGTGATTCAGCATAAGGGTTTTTTAGTTCCAAGGGGTTTTACATGTCATAGTTACAAGACTGACTTATAAGTGAAGGTTTCCAAAATACCCCTTTCTGTAATACAGGATATAATTAATCTTCAAAAAATTACTGTAATTGATCAAAGGGTTTTTTTTTGTTCCAAAAGGGTGAGTGATTTGTGTTTCAGAATGACTTCTTTCGGTGAGATTTTCCAAATACCCTTTTCTGTACATAAGTACATAATTATTTAAAAAAAACAATGACTGTATATCACCAAAAGTGTTTTTTCACGCCCAAAGGTTGTAGACATTGAGTTACAAGACCACTTACTACAGGGGAAGTTTTCCAACACTCCCCTTTTGTACATGCAGAAATAATTATTCTAAGAAAAACAATTTCTGTAATTTAACAAATGGGTTTTTTTTGTTCCAAATGTTGTAAACATTCCTAGTGGCAGACTGAGTTACTACAGCTGAAATTTTGCCAAATCAACCTTTTCTGTTATAAGTACATAAAATTAAGAAAACAATTGCTGTGTTCAGCATAAATTTTTTGCCGTGAGACACCTGGCCAGACTGAATTTTTACAGGTGACAGTTTGTCAAAATTTACCCCTGACTTTCAGTACACAATTAAACTTCAAAACCATTACTGTAATTTACCAAAAGGTTTTTTTTTTTTTTATGTTCCAAAGACTGTAGTACATTTGTAATTACAGACCCCATTACTACAGGTGAATTTTGGCAAATCACCCTTGCGTACATACTGTACATAATTATTTTAAAAAAAAAAAAATGACTGATATCACCAAAAATGTTTTAAGTCCAAAGGTTGTAGCACATTTTTTAGAAAGACCCACTTACTACAGGTGAGTTTTACCAACATCTCCCCCTTTCTGTTATACAGTAAATAATTACTAAAAAAACAATTACTGAATTCAACAAATGGGTTTTTTATGTTCCCAAAAGTTGTAATACATTCCTAGGGGACAACTGGTTTCTACAGCTGAAATTTTTCAATTCAACCATGTTCATACAGACATAATTATTATTGAAAAAATTGCTTGATTCAGCATAAGGGTTTTTATGTTCCGGGTGTAGCATGTTTATAGTTACAAGACGACTTATAAGGGAAGGTTTGCCAAAACACCCTTTTCTGACATCAGGATAAATTTCTTCAAAAACCATTACTGTAATTGATCAAAAAAATTTTTTTCATTTCCCAAAAGGATGTGTAGATTTTTAGTTACGGGGAAAGACTTACTACAGGTGAGATTTTTCCAATATACCCTTTTTTCTGTAATACAGTACATAATTTTTAAATAAAAAACAAAGACGTATATCACCAAAAAGGTTTTTCACGCCCCAAAAGGGTTTTAGCACATTTGTAGTTACAAGACCGACTTTCTACGGTAAATTTTTTCAACATTCCCACTGTAATGCAGTAAATAATTTTTCTAAGAAAACAATTACTTAAATTTAACAAATGGGTTTTTTTTGTTCCCAAAGTTGTAAACATTCCTAGGGAAGACTGAGTTACTAAACCGAAATTTTGCCAATCAACCTTATGTTATACAGTACAAATTATTATTAGAAAAAAAAACTTGATTAGCATAAGGGGGTTTTTTTGTTCCAAAGGTTTTAGCATGTTTGTAAAATTACAAGACTGACTTATACAGGTAAGAGTTTTCAATATCTTCTTAGGCATTTATTACAATTTTTCTTTCGAATACAGGATATAAATTAATTTTAAAAAACCCTTTCTGTAATTGACAAAAGGGTTTTTTATGTTTTAAAGGCTGTAGAGATTTGGGTTTCAGAATGATTACTCGGGAGATTTTGCAATATCACCCCTTTCGTACATACAGTACAGAAAAATTTCATAAACCTTACGTAATTTACCAAAAGGTTTTTTTTATGTTCCAAAGGATGACGTTTTTAGTTGCAAGACTGACTTACTACAGGTGAAATTTTTTTAAATCCCCCCTTTCGTACATACATACAAAAAATTTAAAAAAAAAAAAAATGACGATATCCCCAAAAAGGGTTTTTTTTATTTCCAAAGGGTTTTAGACATTCCAGGGGAGACTGAATTGTACAGGTGAAAGTTTGCCAATATCACCCTTATGTACATGCAGAAAAAATTTAAACTTCAAAACAAACGAAATTTAACAAAATAGTTTTTTCTGGTTCCAAAAGGTTGAGTAAGTTTGGTTACGTGACTTACTACGGGAAAACTTTCCATACACCCTTACTGTAAGTACAGTACATAAGTATTCTTAATAAACAATTACGTAAAATTTACCAAAAAAGGGTTTTTTTAGCCCCAAAAGGGTTTTAGTCGTTTGTAGTTAAGACTGACTTACTACAGGTGAAAATTTTATACTCCCTAACTGTATGTACAGACATAATCATTTTCAAAAAAAAAAAAACTGAATACACCTATGGGTTTTTTTTAGTTCCCAAATATTGTAGAACATCATAGTGGCCAGACTGACTTACTAAGGGCAATTTGCTAATATCTTCCCCACTGTATGTACAGAATAATTATTCTCAGAAAAAAATTTAGAACCCCAAAATGGGTTTTTTTTTCCAAATGTTGTGTACACACGGGGGCCAGACTGAATACTACCGTGAAGTTTGCAAATTTTCCCCCTTACTGTACGAAGTTCACAATTTTTTTTAGAAAAAATTATGTAAATCACCTAAAGGGGGATTTTTTATGTTTCAAAGGGTTTGTATTTAAATTTTCTATGGGACGAAAAAGGTGAAAGTTTTCAATATCCCCTTTTACGTACATACAGTACAAAATTTTTCTTAAAAAACAAACGTAAATCCCCAAAAAGGGTTTTTTCATTTTCCCAAAAGGGCGTACATTTGAGCAAATTGACTTATACAGGTAAATTTTGCAATATCTTCCTTACTGTACATACAGACATAATTATTTTTAGAAAACATACTGTAGTTAAAAAAAGGGGTTTTTTTTTTTTCCAAAAGGCTGTAGACGTTTTTTTACAAGACTGATTTATACAGGTGAAATTTCCCAATTTTTTTCTTACTTTAGAAGTACTAATTTTTTTACAAAAAAATTTTGTTACTCACCTAAGGTTTTTTATTTTCCCAAAGGGTTTGTGAATTTTGTAGTTCAAGACTGATTACTACACAAAAAATTTTCCCTATTTTCCCTTACTGTTTTAAAAAGCACACAACTTTTTTTTTTAAAAAATAATTCCCCCAAATTTTTTTTTTTTTTTTTTTTTTTTGTTTAAAGGTTGAGTATTTCCTAGGGGGCGGTTTTATAGAAAGATTATTTTTTGTGGGTGTGGTGGTTGTTGTTTGATTTGTTTGTGGGGTTTAAATAAAGTTGATATTCTGATCATAGTTTTTATTTTCCAGAATTTTTTTTCCCCACATCAATCTTTAAATACTATTAAATTTTTTATTTAATCATTTTTAAGTAATATATAATTTTCCGGAAAGTTGAATGAAAATTTCATATATTCGGTGTTTTTAATTATTTGGGATGCTTTTACTGATAAAATGAGGGAAAAAAAAGATTAATGTGGTATGGAATTTGTAAAATGTGCTTTGGGAAAAAAAAAAATGTCAGAATATCAACTTGCCTAATAATTATGCATGCACTGTAAACCCCCACACACACACACACAAAAACACACACACACACACCCCAAAACACACACACCACAAACACAACACACAACAAAATACTCATTTGTGGTTTACGGGGCCCCTCCATGTGTAATAGTTTTATACTGTATAAATTTTATTTCTATCACCCTACACCATTCCTACACCTAAACCTACCCCTCACAAAAAAACTATTGGCAACTTTGAATTTCTAAAACACAGTTTTGTAGGGTTGTTTTTTTTAAGCCATTTGTTTTACTGGGACAAAGGAAGTGTCCTCATAAACCATGTTTATGCTGTAGTACCCATGACATATACACATTTGTGTCCTCATAAACAAATATATACCAGTACATACATAAATAAATAAATAATAAAAAATAAATAAATAAATAAATAAAAATGAATATTAATATTAATATAAAAAATCTGCGAGAATCAAAACCACTAGGAGCGTTCTACAACCTTTAGAACATGGAAAAAAAAATTTGGGGAATCAGTTTTAATGAAAATATTTGTGTGCTGTACAAACAGTAAGGGTATTATTCTGAAAACTTCACCTGTAGTAAGTCAGTCTGATCACTATGAATGTACAGCAACCTTTGGAACATATATATAAAAAAAAAAAAAAACTTTTAATTAAATTAATTAAAAAAAAAAAAAGAATAATTATGTGCTGTTCCGTTTGTACAGTAAGGAGATATTGGCAAAATTTCACCCAGTAGTAAGTCAACTTGTAACTAGGAATTACTACAACCTTTGGGGGTAAAAAAAAAAAACCTTTGAATTACAGTAATTGTTTTAAGAACAATTTGTAATGAATGCACAGTAGGAAGATATTGGCAAAATCTCACATGTGAAGTCAGTTTGTAACTACAAATGTTCTACAGCCTTGGAACATGAAATAAAAACTTTTGTGACTTACAGTAATTGTTTTTAAGATTAATTATGTACTGTATGTACAGTAAGGGGAAATTAGCAACTTTCAGCTGTAGAATTCCGTCTGGCCACTTAAAATACAACCTTTGGGAAAATAAAAAAAACCCCTTGTGTTTAGGCTTTAACTAATCTTAGAAAACTATTATTGTAATTGATCAAAAGGGTTTTTTTTTACGTTCCAAATGTTGTAGTACATCAATAGTGGCCCAGACACTTGACTTTACTCTACAAGGGACACTTTGCCAATATCAGGGGGCTTCTTTTTTTTTGTACTGTACAATACGAAGGACATAATTATTCTTAGAAAACAATTACTGTAATTGCCTCAAGGGTGTTTTTTTTATTTTCCAAAAAGGTTTTGCAGTACAATCCCAGTGGCCATGACTGACTTACTACAGGTGAGCATTTTGCCAAAATCCCCCTTACTGTACAACAGACATAATTATTTTAAGGAACAAAAAATTTACTGTAATTCACACCAATGGGCGTTTTTTTTTTATTGTTCAAAGTTGTGTACATTCATATGTGGCCAGACTGACTTACAACAGGTGAAGTTTGCCAATATCACCCTACTGCACATACAGTATCATATTATTCTAAAAACAATGACTGAAATCACCAAGAGGTTTGTTTTTTCATGTTCCAAAGGATGTAGTTATATTCCAGTTACATAATCTGAATTACTACAGGTGAAAACTTTGTCAATTATCTCCATTAATGTACGTACAAACAGTGCATAATATTCTTAGAAAAAAGAATACTGAAATTCTCCAAGTGTTTTTTTTTTTTTTGATACAAGGTTGCCTGTACGTTCGTAGTGACAGACTGGACTTAATAAAGGTTAAATTTTCACAAGAAAAAATTTTACTGCTTAGTAAAGAACACAAATATTTTCATTAATAAAAAACTAATTCAACTAATTCCCTTTTTTCATGGTTCTAAAGGTTTGTTAATACACTCCTAGCTGGCTTGTGATTCTGCAGCAGAGTATTGATATTTCATATTCATATTCATTCATTTATTATCTTATTTATTTATTTGGGTGGCTACTGCGTATATATGCGTTTATGAGGGCCACAAATGTGTATAATGTCATGGGTACTACACCTAAACATGGGTTATTGATGGGACACTTCCTGTGTCCCAGAAAACAAAAGGCTAGACAAAACTGTGTTTTTTTGAAATTCAAAAATTTGCCATTAGTTTTCGGTGAGGGGGTAGGTAGGTTTAGGTGTAGTGTTTGTTGATAGGGTGATAGAAAAAAATACAGTTTATATAGTATATAAAAATTATTACACGCAGGAGAGTCCCACACAAACCACAAAATGCAAGGTATGTGTGTGTGTTGTGTGTGTGTGGTGTGTTGTGTGTAATGTGTGGTGTGTGTGTGGGTGTGTGTGTGTGTGTGTGTGTGTTGCTTGTGTTGGTGGTGTTGTGTTACCGTGCAGTGCATAAAAATTTAGGCAAGTTGATTTATTCTGATCATATTTTTAAAACCAAGCACATTTTACAAATTCCAAAACACATCAATCTTATCAACTTTTTTGCATCATTTTATGGTTAACAGAAAAAATCTACCTAATAAATTATTAGCAAACCTGGATATCTGAATGGTTCACCATCAACGACTTCAGGGACACATATATCCTCTAAATGATAAATGACAAAAAACAAAATAATTAGTAGTTAGTAAGCTTGATGTGGTTTGGAATTTGCTTAAATGTGCTTCTTGTTAAAATAAAACCTATGATCAGCAATATCAACTTGCCTAAGATACATTTATGCATTGCACTGTACATTTACACACAAAAACGGCAAACACACCAAACAAACACCTACTTACAATCCCTAAATAAAATATGAGGAATTTGCTATAAATCAAAGGACATTAGGAGATGGAGTGAGTACGTACAACAAACAAAACCTTTAGAAAAATGAACAAGAGGTTGTAGCGTGAAAGAGGTTTTTGATAAACAAATGTGTGTGGTTGCCTCATACATAAGAAAAAAAAAAAACAAAAGAAAAAAATGGGGGTTATTGTAAAAATTTCACGGTAGAAAGTCAGTCTGGTCACTACGAACGTACCTGAAACCTTTGGACAAAATAAAAAAACCTATTTGTTTATGACTTACCCTAGTAATTGTTTCTCTACTAACTATTATGTACCTGTTGCTGTACAGTAAGGGAGATATTTGCAAAACTTCAAACCTGTAGTAAATCATTCCTCCACTATGGTAACGTACAAAACGTACAACAGCCTTTGGAACATGAAAAAAACCCTTTTTGCGTTGTGAACTCCAGTATTTTTTTCTAAGAATTCTTATTTACTCTATGTAAAGTAGGAAGGAAGGATATTGGCAAAATCGCACCTGTAACGTAAAGTCGAGTCCTCGTAACTACAAACTGTACTACAGCCCTTTGGACAATGAGACGAAACATTCTTTTTTGGTCAATTACAGTAATGGGTTTTCGTGAAGATTAAATTAGGTACTAGCATGTTACAGTAAGGCTGATATTGCAACCTTGCACCTGTAGTAGGACAGTCAGTCTTGTAACTACAAAATGTACTACAACCTTTGGAACGATGAAAAAACCCTTTTGGTGATTTACAGTTAACTTGTATGTTAAGATTAATTATGTAACAGGTGAAAACTTTGTCAAGTATCTCCATTACTGTACATACAGGGCATAATTATAATACACAGTAAGGGTGATATTGACAAACTTTTCAGCTGTAGTAATTCAGTTCATGGCCACTAGGATTGTCCTACAACCTTTGGAACATAAAAAAACAAAACCCCATTTGGGAATGTGAACGTACAGTGAATTGTTTACTAGAGGAATCAATTATGTACGCCGTATGTACAGTAAGGATGATTTTGGCAAAGTTTCAGCTGTAGGTAACTCAGACTGGCCACTAGGACTGATAACATTTGGAACATAAAAACCCAATTTGTTGAATTACAGTAATTGTTTGCTTAGAATAATTTTATGTAACGTATGTACAGTAAGGGGGGGGGATTTTGGCAAAATGGTCACCGTAGAATTCAGCCTTGTAAATGCAAAACGTTTATACAACCTTGGAACATAAATATAGCCCTATGGTTAATTACAGTATGTAAGGTTCCTAAGAATAATTATGTAATGTCCATACAGTAAGGGATATATTGGCAAAACTTTTACCTGTAGTAAGTCAGTCTTGTAAACTACAAACGTATATACAACCTGTTGGAAACATATAAAAAAACCTTTTGGTGATTTACAGTAATTGGTATTTTAAGATTAAAATTATGTACTGTACCATACAGTAAGGGTGATATCGGCAAAACTATTCACCGGCTAGTAGGTCAGTCTTGTAACTACAAACCTCACTACAACCTTTGGCGACCATAAAACCAGCCCGATATGGTGAATGACCAGTAATTTTGTTTTCTAAAATGTTTTCTAGATAATTATGTACTGTATGTACAGTAAGAGAGAGTATTGGCAAAATTTAACCTGTAGTAAGTCAGGTCTTGTAACCTACAAATTTCCTTACAACCTTTGGAACATTTAAAAAAAAAAAAAAAACATTTGGGAGTGAATTATAGTAAAATTTAAGAAATGTAGTTGTGTACTGAACATAGAGGAAGTATGATACTGCTCTGTAGCGACTAATATGGTTAAATATTTTCTGTCAGTTTTGCCCACAAGGCATTGACGTGTGGCGTTTGTAAAACATTAATTTGTTATTATTTATTGGACTTCGTTTACTGAGAGGTACGCAATTTGCAGACAGGTCCCTAAAATGCAGCCTAGGCAGAATATCCAGCGAATATCAGTCAACACCTACATCTTTTTTAAAAACTACCTTTACCCCGCGCATCTTATTTTCAGATGAAATTCAGCAGCAGGTCAGCAATTATTAAGAATTGATCAGCTAACACTGTTTTTTCCTCACTGGTTTGTTGTTTTGTGTAAACACTAAGGGACAAATAACGAGGACTGAGGACTTTGGACCCATGTTAAACTGTAACACATGGCCCAAAAACAAAACCCTGCTTATCATTCAACTTGAGCGCCCACCTTTGCATATTAATTTGTAAAGAATCCGTGAATTAATCTCAACTAAAAGAATCCCTAGAGCTTGATATTATTATAATCCTGAAGATGAATTTATGATCATCTGATATTACATGCGTCACAACTCACTACAACGATTAAAGATCGAGTTTAGTATGAAAACAACCGCGAAAACGAAAAACATTGTACAATAATATGACATTGAAATCAAAAGCTTATACCTGAACTTACCGTAAATGGGATGGATTTTTATGCCAGGTTTTAAGTCTTCGAAAATGTGAAGAGTTACATTCGGTAAGTATTGAGACGTACTTTCGATTTCCAACACAAAGGCGTATCCTCGTGATGCAGCCGCCACCCGCGCATTCGCAAAGAGACCTCAGGTTGTTAACAACATACAAACCCCGCCCATTTGTATCCTGCTTTCAGTTTATCGTTTTAAATGTGTTTAGCGCCACCTGCTGCAACTGGAGTGTGTGACATACCGCTTCCTCAATTACATTCTACTGATCGGAGTCTCAATGAAGAAATAAAATACTATTAATTCCTACCCACTTTCCTTCAATTTTAGTTATGATTTCTTTCAATTCTTTCTAAATTAAAGCTTTTTGCAATTAATATACATTTAAAATATACATTTCAACTACAATATCTCAAATGTATCTGTGGATTATTTTTATTCATAACAATTTTGTGTCTTTAAGTGTATGTCGTCTAACCCCAGTCTAGTAATATATATATTTTGATGATTTGAATTATAGTAATTTTCTTAGGTTTGTCTGTATCTCATCATCTCCTCTTCTGCACTATTGCATTTAATGGACACTTTGGCTTTAGTTTTTTCCAAGGTGTAATTTTATTTCCACATAAAACTTTCACCCCATCTTTACCCTAAAATAATGGAAGTGAAATGTGACAACAACAGCCCATAGGTGGTGGACACAACTGTAACATCTGAGGGGCCCGAAATAACATGACCATGACAGCTTAAATTATCTGATCTAATGAGCAAACTACATGACAAACTTAACTATTTTGTAATAACATTATAAACTTTTTTTTCCAGATAAAACAATGGGCATTTTTTAAGAAGGAAAAAAAAAAACTAATTTTGGAGTTTTGAAAGAGCACAGCGCAAGCCATGTTTGGGACGGATCCTGATCAACACACAGCAGAGTTCAAAACAATGAGAGCAAACAGATATGAAGAAACCGCATTCCGAAACACACAGAGATGAAAACACAAACACTTCCCTCACAGAACACCAGACAACTAGACGAGACATTTCTGAAACACTGAACACTGACTCTCAGTCTTTATCCCTTTGTTTCCTGTGGTTTCTCATTAAAACTTCATGAAAGTAAATAGAGTAAATTACTTCACTACTGTCATAGAAAAGCAGTGTGACCACCCGTTTCCCCCATCTGCGCAGCTGGAATTTAAAAGCTGGTCAGTTGTCGATATGCTTTTAACTGATCTTGGGATCAGTTTTTGTAGCTTCACTTTTAATGAATTTAATATGCGTGGCTAATAAAAAAGTAAAAGTTTGTTCATTACGTGCCTTTACGCTCTGCAACTAAAAGAAACACACAAAAAAGCACTACAAATTAATAAAAAAGAACACTAATTATACAGACAGTTATATTTAATATTGTTTGATTATTTGTAGATTACAGTTCATAAATGACACATTCATGAAAACAGTTGTAATTGTTTTCTTAAAAGCTGTCATTATTCATGTTTGGGACCGAGTTCTCATTGCATTTACACAGTTTTGATGAGCAGCTGTCGCCAGTGTCTCATGTTTCCAGCAGAACTCACTAGAAATCACATTTGGGACAAATCTAGAGCGACCGTAGGGAAGTTTGAAACTATTGTGCTGATCAGGAGATTGTGCTCGCCTCAGGGTGTCAGTTAACAAAAACACAGCACAGGATTCAGAACATTCTGACTTTACATGTTGTAAATGGGTGGTCACTGAAATAAACAAATAAAATAACCTATTACACAATAATATATAATTGACAACAATACATACATACCTAATTTACATCTAATGCAATTTCTTAGTTAACTGCAATACTTAAATTGCCCTTTAGATGGGCGCAATCAGCATGTATAACAATGATTTGCAAATTCCGTGTCTGTTTATAAAGTGCTGAGTAATCATCGTATATGAACGGGATTACGGAGAATATGATGAAATCAATATCTAAACACTTTATTAACTGAGTTATGTTACACCAAATCGATGATACATAAGAATAAAGTGAATAAATAACTTTATATGCATAATCTATTATATTGTATGGTAACTACCAAGTCAGCGTGAATTCGGGAGAACTCTGAGGAGACAAGCAACTCGCTAATTTCCATAAAATAAAGCTGTAACAGGGCAGGATAACTATATTAAATATCACAAAGAAGTATATAGACTTACATT
The DNA here is from genome assembly GCF_018340385.1 of Cyprinus carpio. Taxonomy (NCBI): domain Eukaryota; kingdom Metazoa; phylum Chordata; class Actinopteri; order Cypriniformes; family Cyprinidae; genus Cyprinus; species Cyprinus carpio. The sequence goes on along the minus strand of NC_056605.1, from coordinate 32,550,805 downwards.
TTTGCATAAACGCACACAAAATTAGGCAAACTTCAAAGATTAATATCAGGAACTCAGGAACACGCATTCATTCTCTTACTCCGCTCTCTGACAGGAGAGGTCGGGAAGTTTCTAGCTCGCCACCTATCGTCCTTTACCAACGTCATTCCATAAAGTGTTCCCTGTGATTGGTTAGATCTCCTTAACACTGCCGCCCCCAAATAATGCGGGACATATTTGTTTCTCAATCTAAGTTAAGAGCCTGTGAGTTTGACGTTGGTGTCGTTCTCTCATCAGCAATCTCTGGTAGGGTAATGAGACGGGTAACAGGCCGTGTATATAGTCGGGACCCTTAACTTGGACCTCTACAGACCTTACTTGTCCATCTGCTCCAGGGAATGTCCTGACCCACTCTCCCGATTAACCAGAGGGCCCGTGGTAGTTGAGGGTCCACCAACATTACGACAGCTCCAACTGCAAGGTTTTTTAGTTTCTGCATGCCATTTGTTGTCGCAGTTGGAGGTTAGGCAAGTAGTTGTCTCACAAAGCTTGACCAGAAATGATCAGTGAGGACTTGGCTCTGTCTCCATCGGCGTCGGTCCTATGAGTTCGTTCGCAGGGTATGTCACTTGAGGTAGAGAGCTGTCTGGCCTGCCCCCCATGAGCAGGAGATTTGGGGTAACCGGGTCCAAATCAGCTACGTTGGAAGAGACATATCCAAGGGGCTTACTATTGAGAATTCCCTCTATCTCATAAGCACTGTTTGAAGCACTTCTTCTGTCACTGTTTGTGCACCTACTACTGTACGAAGGGCATTTTTTTTTAAGGGATCGGATCTCTCTTTCCCAGATGCCAACCAAAGTGAGGAGCATTAGGAGGGTTTGAAGAGGAATGTGATTTTCTGTTTGGCGAGACGTTGTTGAAGCTCTTGACTACAATTTTTTTAGGGCCTCTCTTAGCTCTCTCTCTCCACCCTGGAAGTTAGTGCCCTGGTCAGACAGCAGTTCAGAGGGAGTGCCTCGGCGTGCTATAAATCTTCTCAGAGCCATAAGGAAGGGAATCCTGTGTCTATAGATGTGAGGAGCTCAATGTGTGTACACATCGAGTCGTGAGACCCTTGAAGATTATACCCCATCTTTTTTCACAGCGTCTGCCTATCTTGATTTGGAAGGGCCCAAAAACAATCCATACCAGTGCTGTACAAAGGGAGGTTTGTGGAGTCTCAGACGGTGTTGGAGGTAAATCAGCCATTTTAGGGAACTGAGGTTTTGCCTTCCACTTACGACATTCTATGCAGTTGTGTTGGGATTTTCGGATTGCCTCACGGACCTCTTAGTATCCACACATTTCTCCTCATTTCAGCAAATACCCGTTCCGGTCCGGGGGGTGACACAACTACTGTCATAGTCCTGTATGAGTAGTTTGGTTGCCGGATGGTGAGGATCCAGAACTATTGGGTGAATTGTCTGGAGTTCTAGACCTTCAGCCCGACGTAGACGTCCTCCGACCCGTATAAGTTGACTGGATTCGTCAAACTCTGGGGCTAAAGTGAGTAAGCGGCTTGTAGTGGATACAGGCTTACCCAGTCGTAATTGTTCATATTCATCTGGGTAGCTGGTTTGTTGAATATTTTGGAAGATGAGACGTTCTGCGGTCACATAGTCTTTTAGCTGTAGGTGAGCTGGATTGGTTTGAGTCACTTTGGCTGTGCTGGACTGTGGCTTCAACTAGGTCTTTCCAGGAACTGTACTCACTGGGTTCTAAGGGATTTGACACTTTCTTGAGACACCACAGAATACACTTTTCCTCCTCTTTTCCACTTCATCCTCAGGGGTTTTAAAGGTTGGCATAGTTGGCCACTTGGATTCGGCTTGTAGTAAGAATGGTGGGCCTTGACTCCATCTGTTTGGTGTTGCAAGCTCTATTAGGTGGCGCCCCCTTGTGAGATCATCTGCAGGGTTTCTAGGAGAGTCTACATATCGCCATTCATGTTGGTCAGTTAGGGCGGGGTCTTGAATTTCTGCTATCCTAGTCCCTACAAAGACTTTAAAGGTGCAGGATTCAGATTTTATCCATGAAAGAACTGTGGTCGAATCAGACGAGACCACAAAGACCACTCGGTTGGGTATATCAATTGTGAGTTCGTTTTCTAGCAACTTGGATAGTTGGGCACCAGTAAGAGCTGCACATAGCTCGAGTCTCTGAACAGTTTGTTTTGCGTTTGGGGGCAACTTTGGATCTGGGCGATCAGGAATGCAAGCTGAAATTTTACCCTCTTCATCTTCAGTTCTGAGGTATGAAACAGAGCCATACGCTTGTTCTGAAGCATCACAGAAGATATGAATTTGTCTTGTAACATTGGGTTTGTCCATATCTGCTCGAAACATAGCACCGTGGAAGTGTAACTTCAAGAAAGGATGGGGAGCTCATTCTCCCACTCATTCCAGGATTTCAATAGGTCTGTTGGCAACATGGGGTCGTCCCCAATCTCTTTGTTTTGTTCCACAACTGTTGGATCAGAATTTTAGCACGGGAGGTGAGGGTGAAAGGGAGAATGAATCCCAGAGGGTCGTATTGGCTTGCTGTCACCTTATAAAAAATGTTTGTGCCGCAGAGTGGGTGTGGTTTTCGTCATAATTCCTGTGTGTGTAACCGAGGATGTCTGCGTCATAATTCCATCTCAAGCCCAAGAGTGGATTCATGTGGTTCGACCTTGTCATGTGATAGCCAAAGCTCAATGCTGTCTGAACGAGCCTCTCTAGGAAGGTGATCAATTACATTTTGGTTATGTTGCAGGCCCACTGACGAATCTCAAAACCCACCACTGCTAAGAAGGCCACGTAAAACCATCCACCAACTGTTTGGCATCATCCGGGAACCTTACACTCTTGAGGCAATTGTCCTATGTAAAAGTTCCGTTCAAACTATTGATCTGAGGGTTGTCATCATTTTTTGCGTGTTCTCCGCAAAGCATGGCGCTGTACAGCATAAATGGCACAGCAGGGGCTGCAGGTTGTGCCAAAGGTTAACACTTGCCACTCATAAATGCTGGGAGGGTTACTGGGCTTCAAGATCACGCCAGACAAATCAGAGGAGATGTTTGTCATCAGGCAGTAGGTGGACCTGATGAAACATACCCTTTATATCTCCACTTACTGCAACAGTATGCTCCCTCAAACGCAACAGTACTCCCAAAAGGGAAAGGGCTGAGAGTAGGTCCGGCAAGGAGGTAGTGGTTCAGGTTTTGACCCTTGTGTTCAAAGGAGCAGTTGAACACACCACACGGGTTTTTTCCATTATGTTGAACCATGTGTGGTGGGGAATAAACCACGATTCTCCTCCAGTGGTCACAGAGTCCATGGTGGGCTTAACTACATTGCCAGAATTCTCTAGTTTCCTGATCTCTTCATTGTATGTAGCTTCCTTCATGGGATCCTTTGCCAGTCGTAGCTCTGTGCTTCTCAGGTTGGGCATGACGGAGTCCTTCGTGGCCATGAAGGTGAGGCATATTAGCTTTCCTTAGCAGCGGTGTTGCATAGCGGTTTACTCCATCTACCATGACTCTGGTGGTTCTGGCTTGTAACAAGTCCATTGCCATCTGATCTTGTTTTGACCGTAATGCAGCCAATCTCTCATTCTTATGTGGGATGGCATCCCCTTGCCAAAGTCTCTCCACATTCCGGAAAAAGTTTCTTCCATTTGAGGGTTGACAGAGATATGTAAACATTTGCTGAGGTGGGAGCTGTTTGCTCTAGAAAGCGTGTTGGGCCCTTGTAATGTCCAACCTAGTCTGGTTCTGATTGCTTGGCTGGGACCTCCAGGGGGCCCGAGAAGTACAGGCTCAATGGGTTGTAATCAGGTGGGGATGATCTGCTCCTATTAGAAGAAGGGGACATGCTCTGTGGATGGGCTGCAATGGAATCCTTTTCAGGTGTTGATATTTCTGCTGGAGCATTGAGATGGGGGTAGGAGTGCTCAGCCAGACTTAAGTGCTCAGAGGTAAAGGCATTCTGGATTTGGTAGCTCCGTTGCAGGCTGTGATATTTGAGCGCACCCTAAAGGAAACTGAGGCTCCAATGAGTTTCTTGACATCTTGGTCGAATTGTTCTTAATGCTAGGTCCTCTGTCTGTCCCTTAAGTCCTAGTTTCTGAACTGCTGCTGGGAGTAACATGGTTCTTTCTGATCCATCATCGAGCACTGCGTAGGTGTTTAGGGTTTTATTCTTGGTGTTGTATCACAACAGGAATCACTTTCAGAAGAACATGCTTGGAACCTTCAGGCCTGTCTAGGTACAGGGTTTTATTTGTGGAGCTCACCAAGCAGGTGCCCTCTGTCTGTGATCGGTCGTTCAAACCTCATGTAGGATTTGAAGGTGTTTTCCATTACATAAGCGACAGGGTTTTTTTCAGTGGTGCAATTTTTTCGCTAAGTGTGACCGCCCACATTTCCAGCAACGGTTGTTGTCTTTGATCCATTAAACATCTCTTCTTTACTGAATTTCTGGAAGGTGGTGGTTTGCACTGGCTTAGGAAGTGTTCTGTACTGTCACAATATGGGCACAACACCCTACTCTGTTCAAGCCTCTGGCCTGGGTTGGACTGCTTCGAGGGTGACAGTACCTGTGTAGCTGTGTTAAGGGTTTTGATCAGCTCCATGAAGAACAGTGGCAAGTCTAGGCTTTACTACTGAGCTTGATTTTTGTTTGCACTATTCTACGTCTCTGATCCTTTCTTTGATATAGGTCATCACAATCTTGGCACCAGGATTCAAACTTGAGCCACTCTGCTAAATCCAAAAGTAGAGTGTAGACTGCACCAGACTGATAGGGCATGTGTCGTCTGAAGGAGGCACGTAAATCTGGGGGAAGTTTAGTGAGCAGGCGGGCTACATGTGAACCACATTGTAATTCCCCATTACCTTCAGGACCTAATGTCTTCAGGAGACCAACAAGAGCTTGGATTTGAAGGGGGCAAACCTATCAAAACTGGCCAAATCTCCAGGCTGAACATCAGGGGCATCCATGACCGCTGCTATTTTAGTTAAGGCTAACTGGTGAGGTCTTCCAAATCTGTCAGTAAGTGCAGTCATAGTGTCTGTGTATGGCCAAAGGGAAATTGAGGAATGAGTCTGCAATTAGACGGGCCTCTTCAAATTTCAGATGATCTAAAAGGACCTGATACTTGAATAGCTCAGTTGCATCATCAGGAAGCAGATTGTCAAGGGCCAACTTTAGACGAGCGAACTCGCTGGGGTCATGACGGGTGAAATATGGAATCGTTGGTTGTGGGCCCCTGTAGGAAGTCTCTGAACATACAGTGCTCTGAGGCCGCCCCGTGGGAGAAGAATATGGCAGATTATGGGCGGTAGCAGGCTGTGGTCTGGACTGTAGGCATATGTTGTCTGCACCTGGCTTAAATGAACTCTCCCTAAGTGGTGCTTGGGGTCTGCGTGGAGTAGGTTGTGGAATGTAGGGCACTGGACTTGGTGCTGTTACCTCAGGTTGTCTCTATAAATGGTTTCTAGGGGAATGGCACTGGAATTGCACTGGTTTGCTGCGGTTGAGGTGCTGGTAAGGCTGACTGCTGCTGCAGCCTCAAATTCTGCATATCTTTGTGGAGGGTTCTGTAACTGCCGAATTTCCTCTTTAAGAACCATCTGAGCTTCACGTAGCTGCATATTCTCCCTTTTCAGGTCTTGAACCTCCAACCTGTGGTCTAAACGATATGAATGAAGACTCATCCTCTTGTAGCAAAAATGCTCCTCCTCTGCATCACTTTCATAGTGCAGTGTGGTAGAACACCAATGTCTGTCAACACAGGAATCCGGAGTACTCATGGCTCCAAGCTACTGCTTTAGTGATGTAAGGTTGTTGAACTTGAAAAGGGAATGTCACTACGATCAGAGAGTTATATTCTAGGCTTGTCTCTCCTTGTACTTTTAATGTTGTGGATCCTCTACTTGTACATTTGAATGCTGCTATGGGGCTGGTTATAACTGGATCAGTTGGTTGCCTATGATATTGTACCTCAAGTTCCCTGAGATAGGCTGGAGGCTGGGTTCTGCGTCGTGGGCGCACACTATTAAAGGAAGGTTGCTCTGACATCCTGTCTCTATGGTAAGCACACATGCCGGCTCGAAGGACCACATTGTAGGGAAGTTTGAACTATTGTGCTGATCAGGAGATTGTGCTCGCCTCAGGGTGTCAGTAAAAAAAAAACACAGCACAGGATTCAGAACATTCTGACTTTTACTGTTGTAAATGTGTGGTCTGAAATAAACAAATAAATAACATATTACAATAATATAATGACAAACATACATACATGATAATTTACATCTAATGCAATTCTTAGTTAACTGCAATACTTAAATTGCCCTTTAGATGGCGCGCAATCAGCATGTATAACAATGATTTGCAAAATTCTCCATGTCTGTTATAAAGTGCTGAGTAATGAATGTATATGAACGGGATTACGGAGAATATGATAAAAATCAATATCTAAACACTTATTAACTGAGTTATGTTACACCAAATCGATGATACATAAGGAATAAAGTGAATAAATAACTTTAATATGCATAATCTATTATATTGATGGTAACTACGTCAGCGTGAATTCGGGAGAACTCTGAGGAGACAAACAACTCGCTAATTTCCATAAAATAAAACTGTAACAGGGCAGGATAACTATATTAAATATCACAAAGAAGTATATAGACTTACATTTTTGCATAAACGCACACAAATTAGGCAAACTTCAAAGATTAATATCAGGAAACTCAGTAACACGTATTCATTCTCTTACTCCGCTCGCTGACAGGAGAGGTCGGGAAGTTTCTAGCTCGCCACCTATCGTCCTTTACCAACGTCATTCATAAAGTGTTCCCTGATTGGTTAGATCTCCTTAACAGACGAGTCAGAAAACACAACCATAGATATAGATAATAAAGGCTAGATGTCTCGTAAATGCAAATCTAAAACACAAAATAATTCAGAAAACATTATAACGAGTCAGAAAACACAACCATAGATATAGATAATAAAGGCTAGATGTCTCGTCCGCACCTGGTGACCATCTCGTGACAGTACTCCTAACATCTCTCGTAACATTGTGTGTTTTAATGGTGCATGTACTATTTAAATAACCATAACTTGCTCTATTTTCTACCGATTTTCAAACTGTTTGGTTTGTTTAAACGTCAGATGTACTTATGACACTGCATACTTATAATTATAACCATGGACTTCCATATGAAAATAACATTGAACAGAAACAGACAGGTGGCAATGAATATACACACACACAAGGTATTTATGTTAATCATCAATATATAGGCTACTAAAACTCAGTGTACAGAATGGCAACATGAGATAGATATATACACTTTTATAATATGAATATTACTATGATAATATAATAATTTGATTTATTACAAGTTTATTTTAACTTCTTAAGGGTTGGGCCATTTACTAGGCTTTTCCCCTCGACACTGCACTGTGCCTAACTTCAGAGATCACTGTTCCCAGATATTTTCAGGCATTACCATCAAACACCTGACCTCTTTAGAAAGCTGAGACCCTGTCGTTTCTTAGGAAACAATCAGAATAATTGTGTGAAGTACTGGCACAGAGTTATAGAGGCTAGAATATTGTTTTTTCTCAACTGACCACATTTCAGCCTCTAGGTCACTTGATATGACTTTAGAAACACAACTGAGTCCCAAGCACCAGGTCTTGTGACGCTTATATATCAATATAGAATGAAATAGGAATGGAGTACTTTAGACCATTTATTTGACACGGGATGCTCATGTGTTTTGTCAAATGCTCTATGGAAACTCCCCATAGGACTTTGTGGTTACCCAAAATGCATACTGACAATAAAAGGCTTTACTGTGTGGCAACCTCTTTTTTTCTGGCAAACTGTAGAAGCAGAATCCTGGCCTCAAATGAAAGGTAACACTCTGAAGTTTCCTGTAGACTTTTTGGATTGTATGTCAAGGGTCCTGATACAGAATGACTACACAAAATATGGAATAATTACACAAAAGGTCTCTATTTTTAAAATATTATAAAACTGACATTTATTTGCAATAAAAAAAATAGGTACAAGATTCCCCTTTACAAATATACATAAAGAAATGCTGCATGTTGAAATCCCCTGCCTGTAGAGAGAACTACAAAAAAGTGAAAAACACATACAAAAAGGACGGTTTTATTGAGCTTCTGTCACATGTTGTTGCTCTGTAAGGTAAGGTTAGTCACTTTAGTGATGGGGTGCAGCCACAAGACCATCGAAGCGGACGAGAAGGTAGCTGTGGTCATGTACTAGGGCAGGCATGTCAGCAAACGGGGATGGGAAGATCTTCTCTGCATATCTACAGCTGACAGGCTTGTAGAGGTGTGGATGACAGCTGGTAGGGACTCTGGGTCATCCTGTGCGTCACATTGCCTCTGCACACCGGGCCATCAGCCACTTTGTGTCACTCAGTGTAGCGCTGGTAAATATAAATGATGAACCCTGCAGATGCTCTGATGGAGCTGAAGAGAAGCTCCAAGTGGTCCTGGCTGAAGCTGTAGGTCAGGACATATCGCTGTCCTTCAAGCAGCACAGGAACCATCCACATCAACGTGTCAGTGTTCAGGATGAAGCCCAGGACAGAGAGGAACCTTCAAAAGCAAATACTGTATTACTATGATGATCCTGCCAAAACAGGACACAAAGAAAGCAGGGATGCAAACTAACGGTTTAGGGTGAAAATGGTGAAATGCTCCCAGAGCAGCACTTCTCAGGACAGACACAAATCCACATTTCACACAATTAACTTAATTGCCATAATTGGGTGTAAAGCTGACTAGTTTGCATCCCTGACCTTAAAAGTATAATCAGTGTGAGGTTAGGATCCTTAAAATTACTTTTAGGACACTAAATCTCCTGGAATCAATTCACAACATAACATGCAGACCATCCAATACATACCATTTTAACACCGGCATCTGGGGAGAAAAAAACTGAATACAAGAGAATCAGACCTGAAACAAATTTGCAGACAGCAAACACATTGGAGCAAGATAGTATCATATTAGTAATATGTACCACTTTATGAACTTGAGGCAGACAGAAAAGAGCATCTTATGAACTCGATGCAGAAGATAGATAAACAAGAGAACAGAGCATCTCATGAACTTATATCATGGACTTGAGGGATGCACTGAAACCGGTAGAGTTTTACCTTAGATAATTTAATGATTTGTAAATTGACTACTTGTATACATCAAACGAAGAATAAAATAAAAACATATTTTCTAAATCAGCCACCTCATTCTGATAATGTAAATTTATAATAAAGAATTTGTACTGGGTATTGGCGACTACAAATGGTGTCAGTGCATCACTAATACAACAGTCACGATTTTAAAAGACCTCTTTGTGTTCGGTAAAGGGGGCTTGCCATCTTCCATCTTCAAAGTGAGCAAGTACCCCCCTGGCTTTTGACAAGAACTCCCTGGTGCTTGTCCAATTCCTAGAACCAAGGGGGGCTTTGAAGCCTTTGGCTCTGGGATTTCAGCGACGGTTGAAGATGTCAAACAGCCTGTCTGTTATCTATAAACAAATATCTGAATTAACTGGAAGCACTGAAATCATCACTATAACTGAGTGTCAACAGGTATCAGATAGCAAACACCCAAGTATGAGGCATAGTTTAATTTCTCTCCATTTCCTCTGTGGCTATGCTTTTTAAAATTAAATTGCTGCACTGCTTTAAACCTGTAAAATCTGACATGGGACAATAAGGGTGCCTCTGAGGTAAGTATGAGGTAGGTATAAACAGTTTTATCCAAGTTTTGCATATTGTTGAATTTGATTAGAAAAAGGATAAAGGGTTAATCCTGGTGGCATTCACCTTTTGGTGGGTGTTAAAGGGTTAAAGGGGGTTAAACCAATTAATCACTCAAATGTTAGAAATGATTTTGGTCAAATGATGCAAATCCCTAACTCAAAGTCTGGGCAGCCAGGGAGACCTTGATTGAGTTTATAAAGGAGAAATGAAGTACAAATTAGCACTACAAGATACAAACATCATCAAAAAGTATAAAAAAAACACAATAAAGCCCTAGAGCCCATTACTATTGCGCCCCTCTATACATTAATCATCATACAAATACACCTTCATCTTCTGATTAGCAAAGTTCACATGCTTATCTGTGACTCTGTTGGCAGCATGTAGTCCACTTTTCTTTTGGACATTGTTCAGATGAACTTATGTACTTCCAATTGATAGCTGGACAGTAGTGCTTCTAATTGGGGCTGTATGCCTGCAGAATCAGATTTTTTTTTTTCACTGCACACGTCAAATGTAAAGCACCATGTTCTGCACAATTATGTAAATACAATCAAAATATATAAAAAGCACTTTGACAGAGTCAACCAGAGCAAGTATGTGCAATAATGTATGCACACAATGAACATGTGGCAAGCATCCATCATAACAAAAACATCGTCATGGGTTACTGGATTGTGGGAAATGGGCCTTCAAGGGCTCACAGGGGTCTGCTTTTAGATCACACCCAAGTTGAGTGCACATACTGACATTGTCATGCACACCACCACGATGCAGCTCTTCTAATGCATGCTCTACTAAGACTGTCTGTGATTGTGCTGTGAGGGACTTGGTCAAATAATACGCAATTGGAGCTTTCCAATAACCTTGAAGCCCAGCCACCATAAACACAAGAACATCGGAAGCCATGTCAGTCTCATTCAATCGATCCCCCCGTGTCCACCTATCCAAAACATTGTTTTTGTGTCTGAGGATCATACTGGATGTGATTTTTTGATGGACATGGCATCCAGCATCAGAGTGACACATCCGTACTTGACCTCGTCTTCCTGACGCCGTCTTTCCAGCATGTCCAACATCATTTTTATTGAGACCAGGTCTGGCATCGAGAGAGCTCAGCCACCTTAGTAAAATTAAAAAAGTAGACATTTTAACCCACTAACCCAAGCATCCCTATTGTGGACACACACAAACAAATAGCTATAATATCAACATGTATCAGCATGATACATGAGCTGTTAGATCAGTAAGTTTAACCATTCATGATAATATTGTCTGTAGTGCTTAATGTAATTCAGTATAAAATTAAACATCATGAAGAATACCTTTGCAGTGAACTGGGATGTGGCAGGTGAATATGCAGGGTCTCTCTCAGGTAGTGATATGCCTTTGTCTATGTTCTACTCTATGCCCGGGCAAAAATCTCTCTGGGCCTTGGTGTACTCTATGCCCTGCCTCGACAAGAGATGAACCGGAAGATCTGAAATCCAATTAGCAAAGTGATTCAGTAGGTAACCTTTTAATAGTAACTAGGAAGTCAACAAAGACAAACATAAAATACACCAATATTCAATGTAATATTTTTTTTTTTTAACCCGAGTAGCATTCAAGGTTGTCTTTCAGCTCTTCGTTGATGAGATCTTTCTCCTTCAGTTCCTCCAGAGAGAGCCTGCATGTTCATCTTGGACCTCTTTTCTCTCCTCAAGGCATTACTCTTCTCCCGCTGCAGTTTCCTCACTCTCGCTGAGGCTTCTTCAGGTTTGGCCTTTATAGCCTTTAGGGCAAGCAGGCAATGCAAACAAGTGGTCAAACTCCTCTCTCCAGTCCTGTTTGTTTTGCCAAAATATACAAATATATAAATAATAGTAATATGGAAATTAATCAGTTACTTTTTTTACAATTCAATCTTCACTTTTCAATTCTGTGAGCTTAAATACATGTTTAGGTTCTCCAATTCTCCAACAGAAAAACACAACAGCATACATTTAAGAAATTGTATAGGCTTGTCCACTTATAAGGCACAAATATGTTTTTGTGGCTCTGGACAAAAATGGCTCTTTTGATTGTAAAGGCTGCCTACCCCTGGGTTTAGTTTCAGTGTTCACACACGTTTATTCATTCAAGTGTATGAGCGACGGAGCAAGTGAGATAGCCAGTAGTTCTCAAACGTTTTACACAGAGTACCACCTCAAATAATATTGGGCTCTTAGACTACTAACACCATCATAGACCTTTCTGGGTACCACCAGGATAAAGGATTTAATATAACAAGCCACATGATGCTCTCATTTGTTTGACATTCCTCACTCTTCTAGAGGTGGTTGTGCTTCTTGTTGCTACATCCTGAGACAAGTCCATTGGCAGTTTGTCTTCCGCTCTTCTAGAGGTGGTTGTGCTTCTTGTTGCTACCAGTAATAAACAACAAAAGAAGTTCTGAGTGTCTTAAATGTGCTGTAATAAACAACATATTATATATCTTGCAAAAACAAAAACTAAATTGACATTTAATCACATATTGATATATCAATCTTATACACCTTGAATTATTGTTGGTTGATGATACACATACCATTTGAAGATGAGCTGGAAAGTTAAAAAATGTTTGGCACAACAGCATCTTTAAGCCGGTATGATGTCATAGTCCCGCTGTTCCTGTGTAACAGGACCAAAAGAAACATTCTGTGATTGTGTAAACAAACTTGTAAAAAGCTTTGGGTCAGCAACAATCTTGTAATAATATGATGTCATAGCCCCGCTGTTCCTGTGTAACAGGACCTGTATTGTACACACATCCACTAAGTAACTAACGATTATCCCAGATAATCATAATATTGTCATATCTTACAGGTGAAAGGTGATCCACGGGCTCTCGTTTTGAGACTACGGCGATTGGAGCATCTGTAGGCTGCACAAAAGTTTGGCATCTTCTCCTATAAAGCCAGCAATGTCCTGTATCATAATGTAAGATGTGTTTAAAACAAACCAAACTGATTGGAAATCATGTGCAACTTAACTTAAGTAGTGTTCGTGCAGATCAGGTACCACAGAGCGCCAGAAAGCTCGTCTGTGACGAGATGGTCTCCGGTTGATGACGTCAGAGACTCCGCTGTAAGACATCTAGCCTTTATTAGTGTATATCTATGAATGGGATCAATAAGCGGACTCGATTTCTCATGACACCGACAGGAGAAGGTATTCCTGCACAACCGGAGGCTGCAGTTCTAGGACCCTAGTTTTTTTACTGGATCAACACTAATTAAAGATGGACGACGTGGACAGCAATCAGATGGTGAGTACCGATATTTAATTACGTTTTATTTTATAACGTTTAACGGTGCGAAGTTTACATATGAGAACTGCTAACTATGAATTAATAATTTAATTCCCACCAAATTAAGAATTTGTGAGCTAGTTTTATTAATTACTATGACGTTAATTCGTGGCCATGATTTCATAAAATCCTTGTTGAGTTTTAAATGACGAAGTATTATAAGTGAATCTAGCCAGCACATTAAAGGGTTAGTTCAGCCAAAAATGAAAATTTATGTCATAATGACTCACCCTCATGTCTTTTCCAAACCTGTAAGACCTCCGTTCATCTTCAGAACACAGTTTAAGATATTTTAGATTTAGTCCCGAGAGCTTTCTGTCCCTCCATCCGTGTCCAGAAAGGTAATAAAAAACATTATCAAAGTAGTCCATGTGACATCAGAGGGTCCGTTAGAATTTATTGAAGCATCGAAAATACATTTTGCTCCAAAAAAAAAAACATTACGACTTTATTCATCATTGTCTTCTCTTCCGGGTCTGTTGTGAACGCGACTCTTGTGACTGTTGATGTACGACGCTGCTGACGTGTTCTCTGGTGCGCCCAATAACAAAGAAAAGATGTCAGCAGCGTCGTATGTCAGCGGCGTCACTGCAGTGTTATGAACGCGCTCACAACAGACCCGGAAGAGAAGACAATCCTGAATAAAGTCGTAATTTTTGTTACACATAAACTTTTTTTAGGCCTTTACACACCAATACTTTACACACATAAACTTTTTTTAGGCCTTTACACACTCATCATAGCCTAGACCAATTACATATTGTAATGCAAAAACATCATCTGTTTCACCTGAGAGCTCTTTAGGCAAGAGCGACGTTTTGAAAATACAGATGTTGCCATTATGGCCAAGTATTTTTTTGTAAGTGTCTGTAAGTTTGGGAACTTTTGTCCTTGTTCTTGCATTACAGACATGTACACTCCTTAATCTAACTATTAACCAAAAGTCCAATGCTGAAGACATTCTGCTAACATTTGGCTGTGAGAGGTACAATTTCACTTCAGTGAAGGTATCCACGCTGGTGTTTATTTGCTGTTTTACCTGAGATATGGTGGTGCATATACACAGAGAGAGAGAGAGAGAATATAGTGGTGCCTCTTCTCTATGGAACATAATTAAAAACACTATGTTTACATGGACAACAATACTCCGATATTAACCTGATTAGCCTAAAACAATACTCTGATTAAGAAAACTACCATGTAAACAGTGATTTCTAATTACCTTAATCCAGCTAAAATCATAATCGGCAAATCGACAAAAATCGAATTAAGACGTGGAGTATTCCTATTTTAGTTGCATTATCGGACTGCATTACAGACATGTACACACCTTAATCTAACTATTAACGTTGTTAATACAACGACAAAGTGACTCATCTTTGCTTTTGGGGTAATAAACTGCACTTGAAGCTTTCGTAAAATTTGAATATGAAACAGCAAAATCTGTTTATAGTACCATAACGAAGACAAACTGTATGTTGATAATTCTGGAAGGACGTTGTACTGCATGGCATGGAGACGTAATGACTGTGTGCCATTAATCGATCTGTAACATATAAAACGGGAACATGAACAGAATAATCTAAAAGCAAACTCATGTAAAACACCTTAATCAGAATATTGTCTTATTCAGAATAAGGTCAATAATTAGATTACTGCTGCCCATGTAAACGTAGTCACTGATAGCGTCAGTCTCCTCTGTACGTGGTTGTTTTTCAAAAACCAGTGTAAGAAAAATCTTGAATTCAGGAGGGAGAAAAAGAAAAACACATAACATTCTAATTTTCTCATTTATTAACAGTAGGGGTGTGTGACGAGACACTTAGCTCACGAGACACGAGATTGGGTTCACAAGAACGAAGAGACTGCTTTTTTGCTGTATTTTTAAGAAATCCTCAATGATAAAATTAATGACTGGAAAAATATTCTGCAGGTTCATTTTGAAATGTTATAACTAATCATCTTGTAATGAATGTCATTTCAGTTCTACTTTCTGAGTATGAATTATCAAATGCATTGAAAGACAATATACAAGCACTGCAAAAGGTTTTGCCACAAACTCAACTGCCTGGCTTCTCTCCTGTAAGATTTCACACGAGTCGCTTCAGACCTTACTGTACATGAATTCTGAGCTTCCAGAACTTCTGACTGAGGCTGCACGTTTGACCTCCTAAAATTAACCCTCCTTTCCACAAATTGAACATAGAAATAAAAATTCAGTTTTATTCAGTTTTTTTCTGAGTCTTATTAAATGCAAAACAATAAATGCAACCATAATCAAAGAACTCTCTCAATATTCAAAGTGCAAACAGAGACCAGAGCTAAGAGGTGTTATACCCACACCCAGCCCCAGCCTAAGATAGCTTTGATATCAGCAGCTCGTGCTGGATGAGCAGAGCAGACGTTTAAAACAGTTTACAATTGAAGCGACCGATATCAAACTGAATTAGGGTTTTCAATTCTATAAAAAAAAGTCTTAATAAAAGAAGAAAAAAGGAGGCAGTGCTGCAGTGGACACCACAATAGTGTATAAAACGTAGCAGTGGCATTTTCTATGCTAATTTCATGCTTTGTCATGGTGATGTCGCGGGACAGCTTTTCACTTGAAGAGAAATCTTGCCACATTTTAATATCGCACGATCTCATTACACACCCCTAATTAACAGTTTTTCCAAGAATCTGATGACAAAATCTAACCCTCAAATCAAAATCAGACCACACACAACTAGCCCCAGTTTGTTGTATGCGCAGTGAAACAGAAGTCGTTGCCTCCGGATGATATTCTGCATTAAGCTGGCCGGCCTCGGATGTCAACGCTCGAACAGCGCTGTCTGCGTTTGTATCCATGCCGCATGATGCTTTTTTAAATCGAGGATCCAGCAACATTGACACTGCAAGAAATCTTAAAGTTGTACATTTGGCAAATTAAACAACTTTAGTTATAAACTGATTAATTTCAGTATATCTCTCAGTATATAACTAATCGATACAAACCTAGTTGATTCATAGTCGCCACACCTTTTGGTCAGGTGCTTGTTTAAAGAGCTAGCTAGCCTCTGACCAACAGACTCTGGAGCATAAGTGGTGTGCCATACTTCCAGTCAGCTTCTGCAAGTTGTGCACCAAGACAATTAATGTGGATGTGACGTGGCTTTCAGCAGACATTTCCTCTGTCACCTCCAGGAATGGTCTCAGGACCTATACAAAAAACAGGTGATAAAACAAACTTTGTTTAAAAATTAAGGTTAAATAAAGGTTTTTATTGTAAACAAGCCCCACAAACACAGCCTATCTATACAATATGATACAAAGTATGGTCACCTCAGTTGCATCAACCATTGCAGTCCAGTCCCGGGGAAAAACATTGGTAGTTCCATGTTGCTCATTGCTGCAGAGAGGGGGTTCCCGGGGGGTTAAAAAAACCTCTCTAGCATTCAATAAATCAAATTCAACCTATTTTAAAATAACATTAAAAGTCTCAGCAAAGCAATTTTCAAGTCTTTTTGCAAGTTGTCTAGCTTCTCCTTTGCTGTGCAGCTGGATCTAAAAAATCCTACCACTCTCCTCACTTTGGATCTCAAGTCATCAAGTTCAGTGTCTTTTACAATAAGATTGAGAGTGTGCGCAAAGCATGGCGGATGTCTCATGTTCATTTTTTTTACTGCTGCAACCACATTTCCACATTTGCCCCTATTTCTGTAGACACACATAAAACTTTGTCCTGAAGACCCCACTCCAGAAGGATACTGCGGAGGTGTGTAGCTATGGCATCAGCTGTGTGTCTTCCTTCAGATCTAGCAAAGAAATAAGATATACTCAGCTCAGATTATGTATTATGCACATAGTTTCCTGACTGTTTAATCTGAATTTCTGAAATTTAATTCTGAAAAAAAATAATAATAATAATTCTACAGAATGAACATTATCAAATGGAATTAAAAATATATATTTTACCTTTCGACCTCCAGTAATTTGGACTGCAGAGAGAAATCATCAGAAATGTAATGTGCTGTCACAGAAATATATGATTCCATTGCAACAGATGTCCACAGGTCAGATTTAAGAATCAACACTTTGTACAGCCTGAAAATAAATGAATGTAAAAACAATTTTAACCCGCTCCATCATTTTGAGCCACTTTGACACAGAAACACATTTAGGTTTTCAAGAAATTAATTTAAAAATAATGATTGTATTTAGGAATCAATCATAATAGTCATTAGAACGATTAGAAGACATTCATTTTATTTTAATGAAAATAAAAATGTTTCTGGGCCAAAACAACTCAAAATTATGGAGCAGGTCACATGTAGTCACAACCTAAATTAACAACCAAATTACAAATAAATAAATAAAAAATCTTTCATTTAGAAAATCATAAAAAAAAACATCACTACTAAATGATTAATCAAATTATGAATATAGCCATTTAACATTTTGCATTTAGGAAAGCATAAAACAAAACAGCATATTGAAATAGAGGGGGAAATAAATGACAACCAGGAAAAAAGTTTACTCAGATGTACAGTGAGCTGGTCCTTCAGAGCTTGTCTTTCTTTTGAATATCTTTCCAAAATTAGTTGTTTTTGTTGTTTGTCTGCATGGAATCCTGTACTTTGGGATCAAGTGTATTCACGAATGCTCGAAAACCTTTATCCTCCACACAGATAGTGGCCTGCATGTCCTTGATTATGAACTCAATTAGCTTTTGATCCAGTTTTTCTTTGGGAAAGACTATGAGCTACAATGAAAGAACAATCATATAAAGAAAACAGCGAGTCAGATAAAAGAATGACATTTTAAATCTTATGTGCAAAAAATAACCTAAACTAAATCGGCTACAGGCCGCGGTTTGTGTAAAAAAAAAAAAAAATCTTAAAGAGGAGTCGATTCCCCTTAATGGAATTGATTCCAACCTTTGCAATCGACTCTCAATTCCCAACGCCTCTGAATCGAGGAATCGATTCTTTTTGGAATCGATTCCCAGTCCTACCCAAATGAACGCCGCTGTAGCCTACTCCAGTTACACACCAGTGATTCTGTTCTCCAACAACAGTTGTTAGGATGCAAACATCATCTTTATAAGCTCTACCGACCCCTATCTGACACATTCAGTACTCAATCTCATCTACAGCCTAGTTTTAATGAGACGAGACGCGATGTGTTCATCAGCGCACAGACTAACGATAAATAGACCCATCAAAATTACTATTAACATCATAAAACATGATATAATGGCGACATTAATATCACTAAAAAAACCATTAACACCATAAAACATAATAAAAAATCGACATTGGTCGCGCATTTTAAAGTCTTTCTGAGCAGCGAAAACACGAAGCGAGCCGTGCTAACAGAGAGATTTAAGCGTTTTGTGACAATATCGCCCACGTGCAGCAAGAAAACGAGGAGAAAGTGGTGTGTTTGAAGAAGAAGTACAGATACCCGGAGATGCGCAGCGGGCGCGCGCAGGAAGAGAAGCCCGATGATGATGATGATGAAAACATCAACAGAGAAATTAATGCATTGCATTTTGAAAAGAACATCAGCGTGCATGAAGAAATCAGTGATCTGAATCCTAAATCAGAGGAGGTGAAGGCTGTGAGAGATGCTGAGGAGGAGCTGAGTGTGTCTGACATCGCACTGATTGAGAAAGACTGCAAGGATAATGAAACTCTGCGTGGAAATGATGTAATAAAATCAAATGCTCCTGTGCTCTCTTTAGCTGTGTCACAAAGTTTAGTGGTGCACACTTCGGAGGCCAACGGAGTTCCTGATTGTGACACCAGAGGTTCCTGATTAGCGCTCTGTCGCATAGCAACGGTGTGAGAGGAGAGCAGAGAGAGGACAATCCTGTCAGGACAGATGGAGCCAGAACTGATCATTTTTTGTTTTTATGTGTTACGTCATAATGGAGGAGACGGTGATGTACCTCAGGCTTAGCCAAATGTGTTAATATTCTGACAAAATATTTCCGGGTAAGTAAGTAGTAAGTACTAGTGTTCCTGTAGCTCAAGTGGTAGAGCATTTAATTAACTAAAAATTACTAGAGTTTTCTTTTTTCTGTTCTCACAGGACAGCAACACTAAAAATGTGGTCTTTTACAAACATGATGCATTGTTGTAGATTAAACTACCCAGCAGTGTATTTAGTACACAACTTTTAAATTTAAATAACCTTGATCATTTTTAGAAGTAAAATGCAACATACACATCAGTGCAGCGCCGTAATATTAATGCAAAACCATCCAAAATTATTTTTTCAGAACAACACTACTGTATACCTCTAATACCTTAAATATATTAGAGTATTGCAAGATAATACTTCTACTTATAGGATGGTTTACTTAAAAGGATAGTAAAATTCTGTAATCATTTACTCACCTTCAGTTGTTCCATGCAGGTTTGGAATTTTCATTTTTGGGTGAACTATCCCTTTTACTAAGGTTTTAAATATGACTAGTTTTTTCCCCAGTGTGCTGTATTTGTAGTTACTAAAAGTATTTTAATATTTCTTTCTACTAATTACTTTGTAATAGCTATAAACTGTTTCTCTTTCTTTTCGGCTTCTTTCTCTAAATCAGAGCAGACCCCTGTACTGCAGGATAAAGCTGAATGTGGCGGCATCGCTGGACAGCGTGTTTAATGGTTTTTGTTCTGACCGTGCTGCTGGATCTTCTGAGAAGTGCCACAATCCAGATCCTGGTGTTTCTCTTCTGTCTTGCCAGCGGTACATCATACAGAGTGGTCTCCAGAGTGTTTGACATGTGCCTCGTTCCTCTGTCCAACACATTATCCTCGAGTCTCTGAGGAGGTGCTGGACATTCACCAAGAGATTGACCTCCTGAAGACCCCAGAACACACGGAGACAGGGCTGGGCTCAAACTGATGCTGTTTTCTGATGTTAAACATAAGCTATGCTGTAAATAGTTCTTTTTCAGTAATGTATTGAACTATTTGTTTTAATGTGTAAAAAAAAAATAATACGTACAAAAAAATAAACATATAGATTGTTTTGTAAGCTACATTAAAAAAATGAACAATGTACCGAATAACTTTATATACTCTTTTTTTATTGAAACTCTTTTATTTACATGTGAATATGTAAAACAAAAAATACAAAATGTACAGAAAGTACTCATTTATTTTTTGTCTTTAATTTAATTTAATGCATCGTTCATAGAGTAGATCTTTTTCCAGTTACTTCATTAACAGGAAGTCTCTTCTGACTTAGTGATTGCAGTCTTGTGATGATAAGAGATACACATATGAACCCTTTTACAGACTGTAATAATACACAACACACACACACACACACACACACACACACACACACACACATAAAGCTAGGGGAATGACAGTAAGTGTTTAAAAAATGTTTTATCTTTAATCTTGTAAATAGGATACATCATAATATTTGAAGGTTTAATCTGTTCCTATAAAACACAGGTTTCATCAGATGTATGAAACTATGTTGCTCCGTGCCTCTTGAAGAAAACAGGAACCTGGCAATCTGTAGATCCTCCAGTCCCTTGGTGTTCTCTTGACCCTGATTTAAAGAAAAATAATGGCAATGAATTTCTTGAAAAAAAAAAAAAAAAAAAAAAATTCAAATGCGTTTTTTTTTACTGTACTTGCCTTGACAGTTTGCCAAATTTCTGGACTGCTTCTGAGAAGAATTGGTATGATGTCAAGGCCTGGTTTGTTATTTGCTGCATTCATGTACACGACCTGCAAATACAGGGAAAATAAATAATAAACTGCAACAAAAAGAACATAAGTTAAATACATTGGGATTTAATGTATTACAAGTTTCTTTTCAATAAACAGGAATAAATTTTCATATACATCATAGTGAATGGACTGATCTTGATAGTAGATGACTAGTAACAGAGTAAATCAAGCAAACATGATGAAACCTTTTTATAATAACAAAAAATAAAAAAAACCTCAAAAAAAACAATGTATCTGTTTACAAGATTAAAGATAAAACATTTTTTAAACACTTTACTGTCATTGCCCTAGTTTTATGTGTGTGTGTGTGTGTGTGTGTGGTGTGTGTGTGTGTGTGTGTGTGTGTGTATGATTACAGTCTGTAAAAAGGGTTCATATGTGGTATCTCTTACTCATCACAAGACTGCAATCACCTAAATCAGAAGACTTCCTGTTAATGAAGTAAACTGGAAAAGATCTACTCTGTGAACGATGCATTAAATTACATTAAATAAAGACATAAATAAAAACAAGCAAATGAAATGATAACTCACATGTATCTGGTCCACTGATGAAGCCATGTATCAAGTCAAGTGATTATTTATCATCTTATAACAGGCGTCCAATACTGGACTTCAGGAAAAGGGGAATAACCCAATGACATTTGAGATAACAACTAAAACAGCAAGCATCAGTTGTACGCTCGGGGTTATTAAGATTTGTCAATTTTGATTTCAATGGCGACTTAAAGGGACTTTGATTAAAGACTCTTGTGGCCTGATCATTTGTCTCTGTGAGCTTTTGTTACACCATACCATGACATTAGGATGGGATTGCAGTAGAATTTTCCCACTTGGAATAACTTTAATTTTCATAAAAGATCTTTTGCTAGAGCATTTATTTATTTATTTGTTTGTTTGTCCAAATATACTCTTGTCATTTATAAGTGAAGGATGATAATGCACACTGTGTGTTGCTTCAAGAGAGCAATAATATATTTGTGATGTGTTTTATTTCCTTATTGTTTATTCATTTATCACTTAATCATATAATCATACAATAATATAGAATCATTAGCCCATTAATGTAATTGATCATTTCATTAATTTTTTAATTATTTAATCATTTAATAATTATCGCTATTAGCCATGTTTTATATTTTACATTTCTTTTCATGCTTATTGCATTTTTATTATGTAATCTTATAAATTCGGGTTTTTTATGAACTGTTTTATCTACATGAGTAAGAAAATAAGAGAGGAATGTTTTATGGAATTCAATCTTTATGGGATGTTGTTGTGAAGCAGAACAGGAACAGTTTTTATTTATACTGAAACACGCAACTAAGATTATTTAATAAACTCTGCTGTTTTTTTGTACAAATGTCTTTTATTTATTTATTTATTTTTTTTAAATGATTTTGTATGCTAAAACGTGTACGTATCGTTTTCCCAGTGTGTGTGGAGATTAAAGACGCCTCCCTTACACACTACAGCCGAAGCGAAATCAAAAACAAATCCGTATTATATATATATAAATAACTCAAAGTTTTGATCTGATGTATTCTATTAGTATGCTAGACGTGAATGCCTGTAAAAACTGGATCAAACGTGCACCGGATGGAGAGATAGCGCTCAGGAAGTGACGCCATCATTGTTTTTCGCTTCACAAATCAAAAGTGAAAGCAAATGTTTAGAGTTAATGTTTCTCCACTTAAACAGCCAGAATCGATTCTATACGGAATATTAAAGTGTTTCATAGAAACTAAGCCATGATTTTTCGTGTAGCTGCTTCATAGAAAGGCGGTGGATTTTGTGAATCTGTGTAAATAGGTGAGTGCTTGAGTGCTTTACAGTGACTTCCGCTTTCAGATTTCCTCTGAAGGATGTTAAGTTTTATATGTTTTAATATTTTCTTTTTCAAGCAGATGACGGTGGTGTGCTTGGTGTTTGTGTTGTTGTGTGTGGTTTATTTGATCATTTGTTCACACCACGACTAACATTGTGTATCTGAGTGAAACGCCGCTCTCATGATCTGTTTCTCTCAGGATCCGTTCAGCTCAAATTCATTGAGTTTGTTTGTCATTTCTATTCAGAGTCAGTGCTGCAGATCAGATTCGGTTTCATCATGGAGGACACACAAACATCCACAGATCAAGAGTTTTCTCCAGGAGTGCAGGTACTTTGAATAAACACTGGATTAAATCATCTTCAATGATGAGAGATGGGAGTCTCCTCCGTGTTTTTGTGTCTGGAGATTTTTAAGTTAAAATGAAGAATTTATTTTTAAAAGGCCAATTCATACCCGAAGCCGGAGAAAGTCCAAAACTAAAAGTTGTACAAGTTTTTTTTTTTTTTTTGTCAATTTAGAAAACATACATTATTATTATTATGATTATTATTAATTACTACATTTGACATTTCTGTCCCCCTCACTTCTGAAATGATTGCTGCGTCCCTCTCCTGTAACAGAGAAACTGAATATTAAACTTTAGCAATATGTCATGTTATCTTCATTTTAGGGATCAAATAGGTTTTGTGGCTCCACGTGAATTTACATTCAGTGGGAAATGGGCCAAAATGCAGACCCCTGCTCTTAGAGAGGAACCAATTATCACCCACCACAGTCTCACAAAATCCTGAGGGGACACTGGTTGTCTTAATGTGTGTGTGTGTGTGTGTGTGTGTGTGTGTGTGTGTGTGTGTGTGTGTGTGTTGTGAGTGGTGTTGTGTGTGTGTGTGTGTGAGTGTGTGTGTGTGTGTGTGTGTGTGAGTGTGAGTGTGTGTGGTGAGTGTGCGTGTGTGTGTGAGTGTGTGTGTGTGTATGTGTGTGTGTATGTGAGTGTGTGTGTATGTGTGTGTGAGAGAGTGTGTGTGTGTGTGTGTGTGTGTGAGAGAGTGTTGTGGTATGTGTGTGTGTGTGTGTGTGTGTGTATGTGTGTGTGAGAGAGTGTGTGTGAGTGTGTGTGTGTGTGTGAGTGTGTGTGTGTGTGTGTGTGAGTGTGTGTGTGTGAGTGTGAGTGTGGTGTGTGTGTGTGTGAGTGTGAGTGTGTAGTCTGTGTGTGTGAGTGTGTGTGTGTGTGTGTGTGTCTGTGTGTGGAGTGTGTGTCTGTCTGTGTGCGTGTGAGTGTCTGTGTGTGTGTGTGTGTGTGTGTGTGTGTGTTGTGTGTGTGTGTGTGTGGTGTGTGTGTATGTGTGTGTGTGTATTGTGTGTGAGAGAGTGTGTGTGTGTGTATGTGTGTGTGTTTCGTGTGTGGTGGGTATGTGTGTGGTGAGAGAGTGTGTGTGTGTGTATGTGTGTGTGAGAGAGTGTGTGGTGTGTATGGTGTGTGTGTGTGTATGTGTGGTGTGTAGAGAGTGTGTGTGTGTGTATGTATGTGTGTATGTGTGTGTGTGTATGTGTGGTGTGTGAGATGTGAGTGTGTGGTGTGTGTGTGTGGTGTATGTGTGTGTGAGAGAGTGTGTGTGTGTGTATGTGTGTGTGAGAGAGTGTTGTGTGTGTGGTGTGTGTGTGTGTGTGTGTGTGTGTGTGAGAGAGAGAGTGTGATGTATGTGTGTGTGTATGTGTGTGTGTGTGTGAGTGTGTGTGAGTGTGTGTGTGTATTCACGCTTGTGTGTGTATGATGTTGCAGAGAGAGAGAGAGTGTGTGTGTGTATAGATTGTGCTTATGTTTCAGTGTGTGAGTGTGTGTGAGTGTGTGTGTGGTGTGTGTGTATGGTGTGTGTGTATGTGTGGTGTGAGAGGTGTGTGTGGTGTTATGTGTGTGTGGTATGTGTGTGTGAGAGAGTGTGTGTGTGTGTGTGTGTGTGTGAGAGAGAGAGTGTGTTTGTGCGTGTGTGTGTGTGTGTGAGAGTTCACCATACTTGCATGTAGACCATGTATGACTCTAAATACATTACTCAGTAAACAGCATAATGATTAGGGGGGGGGGCCTCACACAAAAGAGCAGCCTAGGGGCCCCTGAACACCTTAATCCACATCATGGAGTGTTTTTGATGAAACATAAAATACTTCTGAAGAAAATGATTATCATCATAAAGAATTAATATCTGTTTTGTTATAGTTCAGTTCATCAGAAGAGATCAGAAGCAGAGTCCAGCTGTGTGTCTGTGAGGAGTGACCGGTCTATGGATCAGCCAATACTGTTTAAGATGGAGAATACAAAGACTGATC
The DNA here is from genome assembly GCF_018340385.1 of Cyprinus carpio. Lineage (NCBI taxonomy): Eukaryota > Metazoa > Chordata > Actinopteri > Cypriniformes > Cyprinidae > Cyprinus > Cyprinus carpio. The sequence goes on along the minus strand of NC_056605.1, from coordinate 32,525,766 downwards.
TCAAGGTATGTTTTTATATAAATATTAGGGTAAATGTACCTATTAAGCTCACCAAAACCTACATTGAGACATATTTAGTGAACAAGATATTGGTTTCAGTACAAGATGTTATGTTACAATAAAATATTAATCTCTCACACAAACATTTTAAGTGACAAAAGCATTTTGATTAAAATAAACATCATTAAATCCAAAAAGTCTGGCTGTGCTTAATGGTACATGTTTATATCCTTTAAACACACCCCGGTTTCCATTAAGCTCACATCATGTTTTATTAAAAATTTTTGTTTTGCAGTTCTCTCTTGGCAGGTCTTCCAGACAGTTATATCAAACCTTCACTATTAATCCAGAACTCATATTAATTTTAACGAGCCGAAAAGAACACACATCACACCACCTCTGTTAATCAATCTGCACTGGATACCACTAGCTGCTTGCATAAAATTCAAGGCACTAATGTTTCCCTACAAAAACCAGCACTGGCTCTGCTCCCCTTTACCTAAAGTCATTACTTCAGACTTATGTGCCTCTAGCAGCTTGTGTTCTGCAAGTGAACGTCGCTTTATTTGTTCATCCCAAAGAAGCACAAAATCACTTTCACAGACTTCAACATGAACTGTTTCCTCCTCCCCCTCCTGGAGGAATTGACCTGCTCAACTCAATCCAGCAGCTTGAGTCCTTAACCATCTTCAAGAATCAGCTGAAAACACATCTCTTTATCTTTAGTTGACCCTCCTAACTCTAGCAATCTCTATTTCTGATTCTGTTCTTTAAAAAAACAACAACAACAACACATGACCCTTTAAGACTTGCACTCTATTTGTTTTCTAATGGCTTGTTTTTTTTAAAAAAAGGCCTCTAACACTAGCTTGCTCTATTCTTTTTCTATTCTATCTGTTTTCTTTTTATTTATTATATCATTAAAAAAAACCTTGCTACATGTACTGTGTTTAAACTAACTGATCTTGTTATAGCACTTGTATATCATTGCTCTTTTGTTGATTTTGATTGCTTCTATTGTCCTCATTTGTAAGTCACTTTGGATAAAAGCATCTGCTAAATGACTGAATGTAAATTATAGCATGTCATTTTATATTCTCAAAATGCATATTTTCTACAATAAATGATATTTTTTTCATGTACATTGCTAATAGGTTATTTTCTATCTTGCTAATAGGTATTTTTTATCTTTATCTGATATTTATATATCATATAGATATATATATATATATATATATATATATATATATATCTATGTGTACACAGAGAGATGCATTTGTGAAAGCCACTCAGTTCTATTTAATTTTATTTATCTTTTGTAATAAAGTAGTTTTTTAAATGAAATGATCCTGAAGTGCTTTTTAAAGTGATTGTTTAAAAAATATATGAGTATGTACGTTATTAAATATGGTAATTTAGAGGATTGACTTTAATCTCTCTCTGTTATAGTTCAGTTCATCAGAAGAGATCAGAAGCAGAGTCCAGCTGTGAGTCTATGGGTCGTATAATGAAGTTTTAAGCGTGGAGATACAAAGACTGTTCTCAGGTATATTTTTTATATAAATATTATTATAGCATATATAGATGATTTTAGATCGATGCAGCAGCTGATTTCATTTTTTTCAATGTAAGCCATTGAATTTGTTTGAAAGCATAATGTGAGTAGTTTTTTATATGAATACACGAAGAAATTGTGTCATACCTTGGTTTACTATAATGTGATTTATTTTTTCAGTAGTTTTCTTTCAATAAATTCTATTGTACTAAATACAGGATTTTAATGCAGTCTTACATTTTAAAACATATTTTAGGAGCATTGAATGAGTTAACAGGTTTTGCAGTCTAATCTAGTCAGTGTTTTGTTAAAATATAATTTATATAATATTAAAGTATATATAATATATACACTACCATTCAAACATTTGGGGGTCAGTAATATTTTTTTGGTTCAGTTTTTTTGAAGGAAATGAATTAATACTTTCATTAGCAGCAAATCAGCATATTAGAATGAGTTTCTGAAGATCAATGTGACACTGAAGACTGGAGTAATGATGCTGAAAATACAGCTGCGCATCACAGAAATAAAATATATTTTTAATATGTATTAAATAAAGTTATAAAAAATTATATATATACACAGTGCCCTCCATAAGTATTGGAACAGTAAAAGGACAAAATTGTTCTGTTTGCTGTGGAGTCAAGAAATCTGTAAATATGATTAAAAGATGAATATGAGACAAAACTACAGAATGACACATTTTATTATTGGGTGATTCAACACAAAGATGTTTTACCAGCTAAGAAAATCAGCAATTTTAGAGTTTCATCTCCCTATCTGATGTGAGCATAAGTATTGAAAACAGTTGCCCTCACAGGTCTTTCTAAGTGTTCAGCTGGGTCCTGTTGCATTAATTTCTTCAGATATTAAAAGCAGGAATGTGTCTTATCAGTTATATCCATTGCTTCTGCATTCTAAGTCTTGCATTCGATGATGACACACACACACAAACCCAGATGAAGACGGGGAAGCCGACTCTGAAAGAAAAGCAAGCAATTTGGATGCTAAAAGAAAAGTGGAAGTAAATTAGAACTAAAGGAAAAACAAAGGGCATGGAGAAATCAAGAGTTTGGGAACTACCGGTCAAGATCAGCAACCAACGACGACCTGATCGGCTGAGAAAAACAACAGTAGCTGATGACAGACAAATCTGTGAAAATGAACCCTAAAATACATGTCTGTAAAATCACCAACAACCTCCAGAAAGCTGGGGTGATACTCTGACAATCTACAGTCCGCAGGAGAATTTGACACAGAATTACAGAAACTACACAGCAAGATGCAAACCTCTGATCAGCACCAAAATAGAAAGGCAAGATTCTTCACAATGTGAGCCAGTAGAGTTTTTGGAACTGAGTTGATGGACCCGATGAGACAAAGATGTGATTGGAAAGCAAAAGTGTGGAGAAAAAGTGTGGAGAAAAAAATGGAACTGCAAATGATCCTAAGCATACAAGCTCATCTGTAAAGCTTGGAGGAGATGGTGTCATGGCATGGGCACCGCATGGCTGTCTCTCTAGAACAGGACCCTTTCATTTTAATGAAGACTTAATGTATGATGGCAGTAGCAGAATGAATTTGAAGGGTACAAAATCATATTGGCTACCAGTATTCAAGAAAATGCCACCAAACTCGAAAGAGCTTTCATATTGGATCAGGACAATGACCCAAAACACCCTGCCAGTTCAGTCAAGGGCTTTATCAGGGCAAAGAAATGTAAAGTCTTAGATTGCCCAAATCAATCTCCAGATTTAAATCCGACTGAACATTAATTACACCAGCTAAAGAGGAGACTAAAGACAGAAACTCCCCAAAACAAGCAACAGCTGGAATTTGGCTGCATTAAAGGCTGGAAGAAAAGCATTTCAAAACATAAAACCAAGAGTCTGGTGATGTCTATGGGTGCAGACTCACTGCTCTGATTGCATGCAAGGGATCTGCAACTAAATATTAGCTTTTAATCTTTTACATCTGCCTTAAATTCAGCTGTCCCAAAACTTATACTCACATCAAATAGTGGGATGAACTCTAAAAGTGCTGTCCTTTTTATTTGGTAAATATTGTGTGTCGAAAAACCTAATAAAACAATGTGACATTCTGTAGTTTTGTTTGCATATTCATCTTTTAACCATATTTTGCAAATGTCTTGACTCCACCGCAGGGAAAGCAATTTTGTCTTTACTGTTCCAATACTTATGGAGGGCACTGTGTATAATATATTTATATATATATATATATATAGTGAAGATACAAAGATTGATTTCAGGTCTAATATTTCTGTAAAAGATTGATTATGATACAGAATACATAAAAGACACTGTGCTCGTTATCTTATTTTAATAATGCAGTATTTTAATTTTTCAGACATGAAGTCCTCCACAGGTTTAGATCAAATCTGATGAAGAAGTTTGACCATCTGTATGAGGGAACAGCGACGCAGAGAAACCCAACACTCCTGAATGAGATCTACACAGAGCTCTTCATCACAGAGAGTGAGAGGGGAGAGATCAGTAATGAGCATGAGGTGAGACAGATTGAGACACGATCCAGGGAGAGCAGCAACAGAGAGACACAGCCATCAAATGCAGTGACATCTTTAGACCTTGTACCCTGGACAAGACAAAGCCATCAGAACTGTGCTGACAAAGGGAGTCGCTGGCATTGGAAAAAAAGGTCTCTGTGCAGAAGATGATCCTGGACTGGGCTGAAGGGAAAGAGAATCAGGACGTCCAGCCTCATATTTCCACTTCCTTTCAGAGAAATCATCTGATGAAGGACAAAACACTCAGTCTTTTTCAGATCTTCTTCATGGCTTTTTCCCTGAAACTAAAGAAATGGAAATATGCAGTGATGAATATAAAGTGTTGTTCATCTTTGATGGTCTGGATGAGTGTCGTCTGTCTCTGGACTTTAAAAGCAAAGTGAAACTGTGTAATATATCTGAATCAGCCTCTGTGGACGTGCTGCTGGTGAACCTCATTGTGGGGAATCTGCTTCCCTCTGCTCTCATCTGGATCACCTCCAGACCAGCAGCAGCTGATCTCGTCCCCTCTGAGTGTGTCCATCGAGTGACAGACGTACGAGGCTTCAGTGAGCCACAGAAGGAGGAATACTTCAGAAAGACAATCAGTGATCAGAGTCTGGCCGACAGGATCATCTCACACCTGAAGTCATCAAGGAGCCTCTACCATCATGTGCCACATCCCAGTGTTCTGCTTGATCTCAGCCGCTGTTCCTGGAGAAGATGTTGAGTCCAGCAGAGAGTGGAGAGATTCCCAAGACTCTCACTCAAATGTACACACGCTTCCTGATCCTTCAGACCAACATCAAACATTAGAAGGACTATGAGAAGAAGGTGACAGATGAAGACATGATCCTCAGACTGGGGAAAGTGGCTTTTCAGCAGCTTGTGAAAGGAAACCTGATCTTCTACGAGGAAGACCTGAGCGAGTGTGGCATTGATGTCACAGAAGCATCAGTGTACTCAGGATTGTGCACTCAGATCTTCAGAGAGGAGTTGGGCTTGTATCAGGGGGAAAGTCTGCTGCTTTGTTCATCTGAGCATTCAGGAACATCTAGCAGCTCTATATGTGCACCTCTCCTGTACAAACCACAACAGAAATGTGTTTGAGTCAATTACCAAACAAAATTCCCTGTTTAAACTTCAGGACAGGATTCAACTCTTGTTTAAACATGTTTCATTATCTGAGCTGCATCGGAGAGCTGTGGATGACGCTCTTCAGGGTAAAAATGGACATCTGGATCTTTTCCTGCGGTTCCTTCTGGGTTTGTCAGTAGAGTCTCATCAGATTCTCCTACAACAAATAATGACACTGAAAAGAAGCAGCTCTGACAGAAATAAGAAAACAAGTTGAGTACATCAAGAAGAAGATCAGGACCATTGACTCTCCAGAGAAATCCATCAATCTGTTCCACTGTCTGAATGAACTGGGTGATTTGTTCACTAGTGAAGAAATACAACAGTATCTGACATCTGGAAGAATAAAGGAAGTCAAACTCTCTTCATCTCAGTGGTCAGCTGTAGTTTTTTGTGTTGTTGACATCAGAAGATGAACTGAATGAGTTTTGTCTTGATAAATTTATTAAAGAAAAGAATAAGGCTGAAAATATGAAAGTTCTTCAGAAGCTGCTGCCTGTGATTAAAGAATCCAGATCAGTTCAGTAAGTATCACTGAGAACAATCACTTCACTGTTAAAACATTCAGAAAATCAAAGTTAAAGCTCATAAAATCTTCAGTGCTGCAGATGTTGTCCAGAGTTTAGTGGTCAGTATTCTGATGTGTTTTATATCAAATCAGTGACACTGTTAGATTCAGAGACAGAGAAGTGGCATATGAATAAATTATTTGGGTTTGTCAATAATTTAAAATGTCTTTGCAAAAAAAAAAAAAAAAAAAAAAAAAAAAAAAAGGATTTAAGTAATTGTAATTTTTAAAGGCATCATGAACTGCATCTGTTTTTTATTTTGTACCATTCTCTCAGGTCCACTTATAATGTTGTCAGGTTTTTTTTTTTTTTTTACATAAAAACACATCATAATCTAGAAGTAATAAATTATTTTCTGTTCTGTTTTTGACCTCCTCATCAGAACGCTGTGTTTGAATAGATGTGGAGGACTGTAGACTCAGAAGTAAACACACACTGCTGTGATTGGCTGATAGTTGTGTGTTTGACCGTCTATGTCCTTCACAGATGGACGCTGCTGTGATTTAGATCAAAAACACATAAAAAACTCAATACATATCAAACAATCTGTAAGAAGAGACAAAGCAACAGTGATCTATCACACTATCACATCATAGAGTAGATAATTACACAAGCTGTTGTTTTGTCAGACTGGCTTCAATATAAGCTGTTTTTAGACTAACGACTACGTTTTGTGTTCTGAAACTTACAGGATGTTTTTATAGTACAGTGTCCTCTTATGTCAAAAGTTCATGACCCCTTTAAATCTACTATTGTGCAACAAAGTAATAGGTATTTATCTTAAATCAGACTCATGTCCTGTGACATTTTAGATCTCAGTCCAGTGATCCATCAAACATGTTTATTTTTGATTTGTGATTTGTGTTTGTACTTTCTCTTTACTAATGGATTCACAGCTAAACTGATCTGATCTGATCGAAGAGTGTGTCATTGTTCTCTACAGGTTGAGAGATTGTGGCGTCACAGATGAAGGTTTTTCTGCTTTGACTTCAGCTCTGAGATCAAACCCCCCACACCTGAGAGAACTGGATCTGTCTCTGAATAATCTAGGAGACTCGGGAGTGAAGCGTCTCTGTGCTGTACTGAAGGATCCTCACTGTAAACTGGAGAAACTGGGGTAAGATTATATATGACACACTGTAAAATATTTTGTGAAGTGAAAAACAAATCACCCAAAAAGCCGAAAACACAATAGCTGTATCAAGATACAGAGATACAGAAAGTAAAACATTGTGTGTCTTTGTTTCTTGTTCATGTGTGGACTTCTGTGTTCATGGTTAAAGCTGTTTCTGCATTAGCAACACCTTTAAATGGATTCTGTTACACTAAGTGCTAATAGCTCGTCTTGTTAGCAAAGGCTTGACTGTTAGCAGACAAAATTACTAAAGAAACCAGTCAGATAATTGAGAGAGTAAGAACAGTGGCTTTTGAGACGACCGACCCGAGTACAAAAATCTGCATTTCTTCTCATTTATTCCATTGTATATTAGCTCAGAGAGGTGTTTATATTAAAGAAAAACATAAGAAAAATATTTAAAACATGGAAATAAAAATGTCTAACATCTATATAATTGAAAATTATATGTGGTGTCCTCGCGCGTTGATCAGATGTTCTGGAGAATCAATCACATGCAGCTCATATTGTCCCCAAACTCAGAAGCGTGAGTCTCTTCCTGCAGCTTCAAGAACAGCTTTACTGATCAGCAGCTTCAGTGTGATTAGGAGCAGGTGTAGGGGGGGCTTTAGGAATAGACACAAGGAAGGACACTAGAAGACAGCATCTGATTATAATCAATAGAATCATATAAAGAATATGTTATTACCTACTGTTTTGTAAAGCACTGCAATACATTGAGGTGTAAGTACTATCTGTCACAATTTACACCAAGTATGAATAATATCTCACAGTGTAGGTGATCTCAGGTTTTTATATCCTTGAGTGATGGACACACACACAGAGACATGTGAATATTCAAATTGAATAATTCTGTTGTTTCTAGATTCTAGGTTTATGTCTATTATTGTCATATTATACATTTTGCATTCTGCTCTTTTTCTATAGATTAAGTATTTTAGTTCATACAATAATACATTTATTTCAATCCCTTACTGAAAAAAATAAAAAGTTAAACCATCACATAATTTGTAATGGTTTTACTGGTTATAATGATTATATAATTGTATTGGTTTTATTTCCAGCGATATCATCGACTTGATTGCACAGATACTATTTTAAACTGAACTGAGATGGATGATGACATCACTGAATTCAATGATGAACTGACTTTAATTGAAAAATTAGTGTTTTACTGTTCTCCTTCTGCATTATTGCACACTATTTTCCTAATTAATGCTGTAGAGTTGCTTTGACACAATCTGTATTGTTAAAAGCGCTGTATAAATAAAGCTGACTTGATTTAATGGAAACTGTGATGGTCTGTTGGTCTCTACTGTTAATTGGTTGCCTTCTGTTGGTGGCTTTTGTTAGAACCATTAAATCTGTCACGCTGATAAATGAAGGATCCAAAAGCAGAGATGACAGGAATAACAGTCTTTAATGAAATGTATAACAAAGGAGACTCCTGTCTTAAAGCACACTGAACTGGTAAATAGTAACTTGAAAGAAGGAAAGACTCCTGTCTCGATGAGTAAAAAGATCAGGACTCCCTTGTAGCAGACTTGAAGCTCAGGAGTAGATAACTCAGGCAGGGTGAGAGAACCACAGTGGTTTACATTCAGCAGCAACAGCAGCAGAATACAGCAAATACTTTGGGGGCTAGACTGTTCCAGGCAGACAAGACAAGAATAGGTGAGTACCTCTCAATACAGACAGGATATAACTGCTGACGAAACGCATGACATGTAACAATAATCCAACAAAGAATCTACCAGAGCAAACACCAGATAAAGGGTGAACACTTAGGGCAAAGTAGAAACAGGTGTCAAAACAAATCAGCGCGAGCGCTGATTGCAATGACAAACAGGTGCAAGAAGAGAGAGGTCAGCAGAACTGAGAAAGAGAAAGTGTAATATAATAATGAGCTAATAAGGTGTGTGTGTGTGCGTGTGTGTGTGTAAGTAATGAGTGAGAGAGCGTGCGAGAGAGAAAACGGAAGAAAAAAAAAACCTGACTCATGACAGTAGTACCCCTCCCTCAATGAGCGCCTCTAGGCACTCGAGGAAGGAGCCTGACGGGACCGGTAGAAGTCATCAATCAGCGAGCCGTCCAGGACGTCCCGGGCCGGAATCCACTGCCTCTCCTCAGGACCGTAGCCCTCCCAGTCCACCAAGAACTGATGGCCATGCCCCCGAGGAAGAACATCAAGTAGTTTGCGAACTCTGTAAATGGAGGGCGAGGGGGAACGGAGGGACGCGCGGGCGCACGAATAACAGGTTTAATGCAAGACCATGAAAAAAACGGATATGAACACGGGCGCATCTGACCAGACAGTCTAGCTTTACAGCGACTGGACTGATGACCTTAACAATAGAAAAGGGTCCAATAAAACGAGGCATGAGCTTGCGAGACTTTCTCTTGAATAGGCAAATTGCGGGTGGATAACCACACCCTCTGTCCGCAAATATATCTGGGAGATCTCACCCTGCGGCAATTAGCGGCACGACGAGTACGTTCCCTAGTCTGACATAAGGCAGATCTCTCACCCTCCTCCAGGTATGCTTACATCTCTGAATAAAAGCCTCGACGGACGGAACCGAGGCCTGAGACTCCTGGGCGGAGGAGAGAAAAACAGGCAGTTGGAAAACCAAGGCAACCTTCAAACGGAGATAACCCAGTGGCGGACAATGGGAGAGAATTATGAGCATATTCGGCCCCATGGTAAACTGCTCGCACCAAGACGCGGGATTCTGAGAGGTAGGACTACGCAGCATGCGACCAAGAATCTGATTGGTCCTTTCGGCTTGCCCATTGGTCTGTGGATGGAATCCTGATGACAGACGAGGGGAAAGCCCCTATCTGGAGACAGAATTCCCTCCAGAACAGAGAAGTGAATTGCGGACCTCTGTCAGACACAATGTCCGAAGGAAGACCATGGATCTTGAAAACGTGATCCACCATAATCTGTGCGGTCTCCTGAGCCTACGGTAATTTAGGGAGCGGAATAAAATGCGCAGAAAAAAAACGGTCCATGATGGTGAGAATGACCGTATTGCCAGAGAAGGGGGAAGCCCGGTAACAAAATCCAACGCAATATGCGACCAGTGACGCGAAGGAACGGGAAGAGGTCTGAGAAGACCCGCCGGAGGATTATTACTAGACTTAGTCTGAGCGCAGATAGAACAAGCAGCAACAAAACGACGAATATCGCGCTCATGAGTGGGCCACCAAAAATCTCTGATGGATAGCCGCTAATGTACCTCTAACTCCGGGGTGTGCAACTAATTTAGAAGAATGACCCCAGCGAAGAAAACCGTCGAACGAGCAGCCTCGGGTAAAACCAAAGTTCCCTCAGGAGCGCGGGGTGGTCTTGCAGTGTGAAAGAAGAGCACGCCTGACCGCTTGTTCCACTCCCCCAGACGGCTGCCCCGACCACACAGTGCTGAGGTAAAATCATCTCATCGGTCGAGGCACCCTCTGATGAGTCAAACTGCCGAGAAAGGGCATCAGGCTTGAGGTTCTTGGAACCGGGTCTAAATGAAATAGAAAAATTAAAGCGATCAAAAAAATAATGCCCAGCGGGCCTGACGAGAGTTAAGACGTTTAGCAGAGCGAATGTACTCCAGGTTGCGGTGATCCGTCCAAAACAATGAATGGTACACTGGCTCCCTCAAGCCAGTGTCGCCACTCACCCAGCGCCAGACGCGATAGCCAAGAGTTCTCGATTACCCACGTCATAGTTGCGCCCTGCGGGCGAAAGACGGTGGGAGTAAAATGCGCAAGGATGAACCTTGTCATCCTGGGAAGAGCGTTGCGACAAGACAGCTCCTATCCCAATTCGGAGGCATCGACCTCAACAATAAACTGACGTTCTGGATCAGGAGTGATCAGGATGGGCGCAGAGGTAAAAAGCCTCTTAAGACGGTCAAACGCATCCTGAGCAGTCTCAGACCAAGCAAATTTGGACTTGGACGAAGTGAGAGCGGTAAGAGGGGCGGCAACCTGGCTAAAGTTATGAATAAAAGCGCCGGTAAAAATTGGCAAACCCCAGAAATCGCTGGAGCACGACTCGAGATTCGGGAACAGCCCAATCAAGAACTGCTCGAACCTTGTCAGGGTCCATACTAATCCCCTCCGCTGAAACGACCGAACCGAGAAAAGTAACCGATTGGGCATGAAAAAAACGCATTTCTCAGCCTTGACGAATAGGCGATTCTCTAATAAGCACTGCAGGACACGGCGAACGTGTTGAACGTGTGCCTGGAGAGAGGGTGAGAAAATTAAGATGTCATCCAAGTAAACGAACACGAAAACGTTTAGCATGTCTCTTAAGACATCGTTTACTAACGCTTGAAATACAGCGGGAGCGTTGACCAAACCAAAAGGTAGAACCCGGTATTCAAAGTGACCGACAGGAGTGTTGGAATGCGGTCTTCCACTCGTCTCCCTCCTTAATACGCACTAAATGGTAGGCGTTGTGCAAGCAAGTCTAACTTTGTAAAAACCCTTGCGCCCTGTAGGATCTCAAAAGCCGACGACATAAGAGGCAAAGGATAACGGTTCTTGACTGTTATGTCATTCAGCCCTCGATAATCGATACAAGGACGCAAAGAACCATCCTTCTTACAAAGAAAAAAACAGCGCCGGCGGGAGGCGAAGAAGGAGTAATGATCCCCGCGTCAAGAGACTCTGTGAGATATCTTTCCAGAGCCTCTCGTTCGGGCACCGAAAGCAAGTACAGTCTACCGCGAGGAGGCGTGGTGCCAGGAAGGAGTTCGATAGAGCAGTCGTACGGACGGTGAGGCGGTAAGGAAACCGCCCGGGAATGACTGAAAACCACCCGCAGATCATGGTACTCCTCCGGGACACCAGACAAATCATCAGGCTCCTCCTGGAAAAGAGGAACAGAAGACACGGGAGAAACAGCGGAAACCAGACAATTTACATGACAAGCTAAACTCCGGGTTAGTTCACCCAAATATTACCCAATCAATGTGAGGATTATGTTGGATAAGCCAGGGATGTCTTAAAACAATGGGGGGTAAAGGGAGACTGAAAAACATAAAATGAAACTGTCTCATGATGATTGCCAGAAACAGTGAGACTAACAGGACTGGTGACACAACGAACCAGAAGTAAGCTCTCTGCCATCCAGTGCAAAGACAGAGGCGACATCAGTCAAATCAACTAATCAGCACCCGAATCGACGAGGGCACATCTCATCGATAAAATTGCCCTCAGGCACCCGAGTCGACGAGGGCAAGACCGGTAACTAGAGAAACCAAATGGAGAACAGCGGATATAGTGGTTCGAGACCTTGGTGATGAGGAGATGACAGAAGCACTCACCAGTACTCCTCCGTCTACTGGCGAGCCTTGGCTTTTAAACTGCAGGATGAAGCAAAATGGCCAGCCATACCACAGTAAAGACAGAGACGGTTAATAATTCGCCGCTGTCGTTCCTCCGAGGAGATGCGCACGCTCCTCAGCTGCATGGGTACAGCATCAGGTTGGTTCTAAACAGAAGCAGCAGCAGAAGGAAAGTTATCACATGGTGTGAAAAGTGGAGAACGAACTCGACGCCTCTGCTCGGAACACTTGTCAAGGCGGATGGCCAGGTCGATAAGCTGATCGAGCTGAGTTAGCGACCCCCGCGCGTAGATCTCCTCCTTAAGGTCTACATTCAAACCCTTCAAGAAAGCGAGCAGTTAGTGCAGGATCATTCCACTCACGTGTAGTAGCCAGAGTCCGGAACTCTATCGCGAAATCTGCTACAGATCTTCTGCCTTGACGTAGCACAGCAAGTAGATGTGATGCCTCGCTGCCGAAGACCGGATCTATCAAAGACCTTGATCATCTCATCCTTGAAAAGAGTGTACTTGCTGCAGCATGCAGATTGTGCCTCCCAAACCGACGTACCCCACTCACACGCTCATACCCTTATTAGACAAATAAAACACTAATGAGCGGATTGATCCTCTGCATACGTCTGGGGCTGAAGGGAAAATACAACTTCACATTGGATGAGAAAAGCTCTGCACTCCCGTAGGCTCACCCGCATAACAGGAGGGATTGTTGACTCGTGGCTCAGAGGGCAGCTGACGGTTGTGAGACATGGCAGATTCCTGATGCAGGTGAAGTAAACGGGCAGATAGATCAGCAACCTGAGCTGAAAGACTCTTAACAGCCTGATGAGCGGGGTGGTCAACTCCTGCTCATGTTTGCCAAGCATAGCTCCCTGGATCTCGATCACCGACCGGACAGGCCTCTCATCTGCTGGATCCATGATGGTTGGATTATTCTGTCACGCTGATAAATGAAGGATCCAAAAGCAGAGATGACAGGAATAACGGTCTTTAATGAAATAATATATAACAAAGTCAGTCCGTCATTAAAGCACACTGAACTGGTAAAATAGTAACTTGAAAGAAGGAAAGACTCCTGAGTAACAGATCAGGACTCCCTTGTAGCAGACTTGAAGCTCAGGAGTAGATAACTCAGGCAGGGTGAGAGAACCACAGTGGTTTACATTCAGCAGCAAACAGCAGCAGAATACAGCAAATACTTTGGGGCTAGACTGTTCCAGGCAGACAAGACAAGAATAGGTGAGTACCTCTCAATACAGAGAGGATGTCACTGCTGACGAAACGCATGACATGTAACTATAATCCAACAAAGAATCTACCAGAGCAAACACCAGATAAAGGGTGAACACTTAGGGCAAAGTAGAAAACAGGTGTCAAAACCAATCAGCGCGAGCGCTGATTGCAATGACAAACAGGTGCATGAAGAGAGAGAGGTCAGCAGAACTGAGAAAGAAGAAAGTGTAATAGTGTGTGTGTGTGTTAAGGTGTGGTGTGTGTGTGTGTGTGTGTGTGTGTGTGTGTGTGTGTGTTGTGTGTGTGTAAGTAAATGAGTGAGAGAGCGTGCGAGAGAGAAAACGGAAGAAAAAACCCTGACTCATGACAAAATCCTAATGTAATACTACATGATACCATTATTTTAATGGTTTTAATGGTTAAAAGTTGATGGTTTGTAGTGTTATTTGTAGTGGAAATCAGTAGAATCTCTGTGATGGTTTTCTATTGTTTTTGTCAGCAGGGTCACCATGGGTTTTGTGAGATGTTATTTACCATAAATACGACAGAATTGCTGTAATATTGTGAGATAGTAGAGACTGTTTTGTAGTTTTGGTGGGCCTATTGGGAGGAAAATCCAGGCCGTTTTTCACTCCCAGTCCGTCCCTGGCTACATGTCTGCTGTTACAGTACTATTTTTGGTTTCAATTCACTGTTAGTGCTGCGCTTGGTTTGAGACACTTTAATTTGCATTTGGAAACACAACATTCATCATTAGAAACGTTTATAAATTTGTTGTTGTTTACAAAGAAGTTTTCAGTGTCACATAATCCTTCAGAAATCATTCTGATTTTCTGCTCAATAAACATTTCTCATTATTATAAATGTTAAACAGTTTTGCTGCTTAATATTTTTGTGGAAACAATGATACTACTCAAACATTTGTATAAGATTAAAAAAAAGAGAGAAATTAATCATTTTATTCATCATGCATGAAAGTGACAAAAAGTGAGTGAAGACATTTAAAATGATTTCTATTTAATAAATGCATTAACCAATTTAATCAATATATTTAATAAATGCAAATAAATGCTGTTCATTAAACTTTATATTTATCAAAAAATCCTGAAGAATAAAGTACATCCTCATTTCCACACAAAATATGAAGCAGCAAAATTGTTTTCAACATGTTTCAAAATGTTTCTTGAGAGTCAAATAAATGATTTCTAAGAGATCATGTGACACTGAAAACTGGAATAATGATGAAGAAAATTCACAGGAATAACATTACATTTTTTTTATTTAATTTACTTTATTTTGATCAAATAAATTAAACCTTGATGAGCAGATGATAGTTATTTCAAAATCATTAATAATTTTAATGTTTCCAAACTTTTGGCAGGTACTTCTATAATAATAAATCAGCATCGCGTTAGTTCAGTCAGGCAACGTTAGTCACGCTTGCATCAGCCGACAGTCAGCTGTTCCTGACGTGTACCAATCCAGTCTTGACACCTATCACATGGTCTATTTAAATTCCCATTCTTCAGCGTCTCTTCTGTCGCATCGCTGCTTGCAATTAACTCCCTCCTCCAACCCCAACTCCACCAACTGAACCTGTAATCCAATCTAACATTGTTCTTTCTTTACAGTCTCTTCATTGGAAGCAGTCTCTATCACATTTCGTTTACAACTCATGTAATTGTGAATTGTAATTATGTATGCATATAATGGCTCTGTTCTGTACCCCAGGGGGGGTTTGTCTTGCTGCTCTCCCCGCTCTGTTCAAGCATGGCAGCATGAACAGGCATGTGGAGTGTTGCCCAGAACATAACCCATACCGCCAGTATGACCAGTCCCACCCGCTCCCGCAACCTATGTGTTCCACTCCCACCCGCACCCGCCGCACAATAATTCTATATACTACACTATAATATATTATAGTACTTTATTATAATATATTATTATATTGTTGTCATGATTATTAAACGCTGCTTTTTATTTTTTACAGAACAGTATGTATATTTTTACAATATAAGATATATCTTTTAATATGTTAAAATATATATTTTTAATATTGAGTGCTGGGGGCGTGGCTTCCTGCGTGGTCAGATTTTCCTTCTTTTTTTGTCTTTAGCTGATCACACGCCTGTATTTGGTTAAAAATCCTGACAGTGTAATGAAGAATTTTTATTTTTCTTTTTGAATGAGGCTTTAAATTATTTATGAACATGTTTTTTTTGACATTTTAAATCTCAGTCCAACGATGCATCACACATTGATTTGTACTTTCTCTTTACTAATGTATTCACAGCTAAACTGATCTGATCTGAGAGAGTGAAGAGTGTGTCATTGTTCTCTACAGGTTGAGTGATTGTGGCGTCACAGATAAAGGTTGTGCTGCTCTGGCTTCAGCTCTAAGATCAAACCCCTCACACCTGAGAAAACTGAATCTGTCTCTGAATAATCTAGGAGACTCAGGAGTGAAGCATCTCTGTGCTGTACTGGAGGATCCTCACTGTAAACTGGAGAAACTGGGGTAAGATTATTTACGACACACTGTAAAATATTTGTGAAGTGAAAGACAAATCACCCAAAAAGCCAGAAACACACACACACACACACACACACACACACCCCCACTACTCTGTACATATTAATACAGATTAAAATAGCACTATAAAGCTCAGCTGTGTAATGAATAGTGTTTATTAAACATAAGACAGACTATTTGCAGGGACGTATTTCCGTACTTTCCGACCTCTGATGGACGACTTGATCATCTCAGAATGACATCATCTTAACCTCAAAATGTAAAAAAGACAATGTACATACTATTACATTGGAACCTAGATTTAAATTTTTATAAATTTGTAATCCCACAGTCCTCCCGTTGAGAGTTCTAATAACTCTCACATAAAACAAATGTAAACTTTCATAAGTCCATTCTATGGCCTATGTTTGTTAATATAAGCCCCATCTTAAAATCATACAACCACAAAAAACTAAATCTGTGTCTTGTCCTAGATTTATTATGTCTAATAGTTCTCTTAGGTGTAACAGTTCTTTTTAGAACCATAACTGTGGACACATATGACATGGATGGTAAAATGTCGTGGAAACTACATGATGACACAGAAAAACCATGTAGCATAAGAGTGGAAGTCTTGAAGTCCATGGCGCCCGAATAGCTGTGAAGTCTGTTTTCTGTAGTCCATTTCCCACGTAGATTCACTCAGAGGACTCTTGGTCCTCATGAAGCTTGTTCATGCATGTCTGAGGTGATGCTTTACACCAGGGTGCTGCTTAAGGAGATGACATCTCATGTACACATACCTGCAACATAAGAAAGCAAAGAAACAGCAGACCAGCGGTATTCATGCATAGACATTTTTAGACTTCTGTTGATCGTATAGTGGTTTTTAAGTCTGGTGATCGTATAGTGTTTTTCTCAATCTAGTTTTAAGTAATTTGACACCTATGGACCAGTGAGGTGGGGATAAAAAAACTACTGATAGGGGAAACCTATGAGGAAGTCTTTGCCACAGGGTTGGCCCCCGAGGCCTGTTGCACATCGGTTCTTCCCTGGGCTCCCCACTGGTCGTCCTAGTCTGTCCCTGTACTGTGTGCAAACTTTACTGTGTGACATCTCCATCTTCCAATGGAACATCAGTCATAAAAAAACATAACCCAAAAAAATAGGAGTGACTAGAGTGTGCTGTAATATAACTTTGAAGGCTGTGAGTGTACTTAACTAGCGTTGAATTAAGCACTCACAGCCCTAACAGTTAACACCTGAGCAAGCTGCTCCAACAGTTCGGAGAAGTGGGGAGGGGCTGCTTCAGAGTGTTAAGTAGACTGAGTAGGAGCTGAGTAAAGCTGTTCATTTCTCTTAATGTCTTCTTGCTTTTCCTACTCTCTTTCATCCAGTGTCCAGTTTTACCACAGTAATGACAACTGCCCTCCTTCTTAAGACTTCTACGTTTCTGTCGGTTCTCTGTGTTGACCTGAAAAGATGCTGCTGCAATCTTTACTCTGGCTTTTGACATCAGTCTCTTTCCCAAGTAGCTAACCTGCCCAAGTTGTTTTGCAAGCTTCCAGTGGACCATGTAAGATCTAAGAATGGTTAAGCAGATCTGTACTCGGCTAAAAGGCCATCAAACCATGTTCGAACTAGTGGTCCTTTATGATTCATTATCTTCTCTGGAGTGTCAGCTATTCCACTGTAAGATGCAGCTGACTGACAAAACCTTTCAGTGTATTCACTCACAGTTTCATCCTTCTTCTGTACACAACTAGTGACCTTTGACCAATTCACTTTTGGTCCAACAATGTTCTTTAACTCTCTCAGAACTCCCTCTCTCAATTCATCTTTACTGGCATGTTGTAGTTCAGAAGTAATAGCAGACTCAAAACTGTTGAATTCAGATTCAGTTAGAATTTTGTGACATCAGCTGTGTGACTTCTGCTAACGACATGTCATAGAGACGCATTTTGCTGATCAGTGCTCTTCTAAATTCAGTAAAATCTATATCTTTAGGTCCTAGAACTTTGGCAACAGTTTGTACTTGGACAACAGAAGAGTTGGGAGGAACACTTTCAGTTCCCTCAATTCTCTGAGATCTTCTCCTAGCTCCACATACCTTCACTGAATTTACAGGCACATCAGTTACTGACTGGATGGCTACATCTGTTTCAAAAAAAGCTTGTAAGTCAGGATAAGTGTTATCAGGCTGACTAACTTCTTCCACATCAGTTTTTGCTACAGCTTTGTTGTGGTTCAATTTCTTAGTCAAAGAGGATACTTTAGCACAGAGCTCTTTGTTCTGTTTCTCTAGCTCTGAGCTACCGCTGAGAATGTTCCGTAGCTAAAGCTAAACCAAATTCTCTGTTGCAGCAGATAATGCCTTTCACATGGTTCTTGCGAATACATGATCCTAGTACCTTTTTACATTCTTCAATTGACCATACTTTTTATGGATCAATACCAAATTTCTTTGTCAAATCCAATCTGACTGACTCTGTCACTACTGAGTCCATGTGCTCTCCTAACAATGATTTGAACCTCACTGTCTGTCCATAAAGTAGTAGCTAGTCCACCTTTCCTAGTTTGTTGGAATCAGCTTAGCATTCCTTCTAAACATTTTGTAAAGTCTTTCTGACACAACAGGACACTTCTAAAACTTCCCTGGCAAAGCAGAGGATACGCAATTAACCTATCTGACAAAGTAGAGGATGTGTAGTTAATACACATCATAATATATTTAACCTTCCCTGGCAACGCAGAGGATAGCACAAACTTCTAGCACTTTACGCTAAACTTCCCTGCCGAGACAGAGGGTAACACAATATTAGCATGTGATGCTAATCTTCCCTGCCTAAACAGAGGATATTTTCATCTCTAAAATAAATTGTTTAGAGGGTAACTTAGTTAACCAAACCCTGCAGCTGTCTGTTAACTCTTCTCTGGCGGTGCAGAGGATACTGGTCTTAAAGCCCATCTTTCAAGTTGAAGATCCCTGTGAATGAACGTGTAGATAAATAGTGTAGGAACTCGATATGCGTGAAGAAATTAATCATAAATGTGCATTAAATAAGTTTTTTAAAAGAAATTGTGAGTAAAATTACTTCCGCTGTCAAAAAACGCTCTGATCGGAAGTGACACAACGGCCGGTAAATCTCATCTCTTCGTAATGGAGTCAGACAGTGAAGAGGTTGCAGTCGGGGTTAATGTCAACTCTTACGATGGGCCATTGTTCTATAATTATAAGCCGCCTAGGCGAGAGAGTGGTCAGGCAGAGTTAAGGGGAAGGGTAAAATGGACAGAGGAGAGAGATAGAGTTGTGGTGTGAGGAGAATCGGTGGAGAATTGGGCAGGTGTCTTGGTGAGTGACCACAGGCTATAGCTAATTGTGGCTAATGTTGTCTCCATGTTTATCACATTGCAGTATCTTTAATAAATCATATTTAGCAATATTGCTGTCGACTTTGTTGTTTTTCAAGCATCCATGTAGATTGTCACCATCTATGCCACGCAACATGTGTCTTAAAATGTTTAATTTAGATCCCAGATTTTAAATGAATGCTGAAGGCTGTAGGCTATAGCTTACATCTGTGACGGTCAGCTAGTCTGGACAGGGATGGAAATGCTGTGCATTTCTGCACAACATAGTTTATCGTGAAATTTTGTAGAAATTGCTAGCTGATTTTTAATCAGTAACTGCTTTCAGACCTAGGTGTCCGCATGTTCTGCTTCTGCAGATGTCAAGCTTTTGGGCCGTATATCTGAACAACATAAACCGGCCAGCTGGAATTCCGAACTTAGCCAGCTGTTATACTACTTCCCCTCTTATTATTTCCGATGGACATTATGTAAATGAGCTCGCATGTACTGCGGAGTACGTGTATGAAAGCAGTTAGTGTTCCGGTTGGGACGGGAATATGCTGTTCATGTAAATACAGTCATTGTTGCAAGGATCTTTTATTGTCACGTGGTGGGATACTGGGTGTAAGGCATGCAGATAAATGCATCTAACTGACAGCCTATACTGTGCAGGGGGGGTGTCTTTTTACAGTGCATATTTACCTAAGCTTTAGGAAGTAAGTAGTCTACATGTCGTTTCTTACAAGGTCTTACACCAACCACTAGAGCTACAAGGAGGGAAGGAGAGTGAGTTTATCTTAGCACATTTTGTTTAACAGGTGCTTGTGTGGTAGATGTGAGGCTATGCCATCAGCAGTGGAGAGTGTGTGATGTAGGGAGGTCGATGCCTATTGGTCCCTTGTCCAAAACCTAGATCCCCCAGAAGACATTACCTGCCTCACACTCCATCCAGGGTTTGAAGCATCCTGTCTGAATCCTTTTGTGCTGCAGATAGCATACATGAACTTCAGACAGGAGCATGGCCCTCTCCAAGCCAGCAGACCAGAGTATGTTTTGGAGAAAAAATTATTTCACACTGCAATTTAAAGAACCAGCTTTTCTACACCAAAATAGTAAATCCTGTTAAGCAGGTTTTTAAACTCAGTGGTTTCCATATACTTACTATAAAAACAACTTTGGTGTTGTGTAGTACAGTAGAATATCAGCCAACAGGACATGCAATATTTACCAATGGAATTGTTTACTATGAAAACATGGTATGATCAAGATGTGATTATGTCCCAATCTCCACCACAGGCAGTTCCGATACACAGCATACAGGCAGATTGTCCGCTGGGCGTACAGAACACTATGCAGGAACATTAGGAAAAGCCATACCTTCATGTGTTTTGTGTCAGCAATAAGAAGGCAGTTTGCAGAGGAGGGACAAACATACAAAGGTTTCTAGTGGCCCCGATTGGAAGACAATAAATAAATCCATAGTGAAACAAACTGTACTGGTAAAATGTATCTTTTATTACATGTTAAAACGAGTGAGTGTTGTGCGAGATGGAGGCTGACTGCCTCATCCTTGGAAACCTTCTGGAGGGAAGAGGTGAGGGGGGGGGGGGGGGGGGGGGGGGGGGGGGGGGCGGTGCAGCAGAGGACAAGACAGCACTGCTTTCTTGTAGGGCCTGTGGTGACTTGCAGTATTCCTCTACCAGAGAGACCATAAGATTTGTTGCATATCCTTGAGGAGAGAAATGTTTAGAACACGGTTTAGTAACATGGTTGACTCACAAAAAAAAAAAAAAAAAAAAAAAAAAATAAAAAAAAGAAAAACAAAAAACGAGTGAAACTACTAACCGTAAGATGGTTTCTCCTTGATGGGTCTGACTACCCAGCCACCTTTCCGAAACCGCGGGTAGCGAACGGCATAGCGTGCCTCACCCTCACTGGTTCGAGCTACATCTCTGTTGCCATTACTATTGAAATGTAGGGCCGATAAGAAACGTCTGTAGGAGATAAGTAGATAGAACATTAGGTCGCCAAAGCTTACCCAATGCAGTGAAATGCAACAGAAATACATGACATTAATGTTTTCAGTTCAAATGGGTCTAAGACAATGACTCAACTTTGCAATTATTTTTTTGCAAACAATATGTAACATTTTGGTCTGCTATACAAGACTGCATTAGTTTTTAGCCATATTCATTCTGTCATCATTTACCTGCTTCAAAAGTATTGCAATATCCTGAAATTGAAAAAAAGACCTAATTTTATTAGTATCGATGCACCTTCTCTTGGTTTTTGCCAGTAACGGTCATAACCACAAGTTCCGCAGGCCTGAAAGATGAGAGAAGATTCAAGCAGCTTTACAATGATGCAGTGAAATACCTGTATAGTTAAGACACAAATAATTAATATACATACTATACATTCACAGACTATAATTCAGCTCCTCACAGACAGTTGACAAATAAGACATTACCTGCTTGACTTTTATGAAAGTTACTTCCGGATGCATTATGTGTCCCTGGGTTTCCCCACAGCATGCAGGGCAAACCGTGAACAAGGACAGCAACTGCCTCTGGCAAACAATGAACTTGTCAACAGCACTGAAAACAAGAAAAGGAAAAAAACACATTAATTCTGACTATGACATTTTTTGATACACATTCAGAAACATTTTTGCATTAATAAAAAGGTTTTTACTTTGGGTCACTGAGAGATTCCAGCTCTTCTGGTTCCTCCTCAGAGGACCCACTCAACATCTCCTCCCCTGGACTCCATGACATATCACCAGAATGGTTGATGATATCAGAAAATGACCATTCATCATCACTTTGTTTAGGACAGTGGAGTTGATCTGCGATGCTCAAACCTTTCGGTTTGAGTCCCCACATCCACCATCTGAGGCTTAACCTGAACAGCTTAGATGAAAGAGATTTATCTTAATAATTGTTCACCATTGTACATTCATTAGTAACCTCACATACAATCTAATGCAACCCAGTACAAAATATCTTTTTCTAACATTATGAAGTTCATAATTTTTAATGTTTAATGTCTGAAAAGTGTAAATTACAAAATAGTAACCATGGAGATCATGAAAATTTTTGACATGTAATCCTTATTTGGGATCGTATATGGCATTTATGGTGAATGCTAGATATAAGCTAACTACCTAATGAACGATGTTAACATCTTATGTTGCACTGTGATCCACGATGGACCACTTCTGGCTCAGGGTCCCATTGTAGAGATGTCTCCATCTCCATCACCAAGTGGCAGTTGCACCCGCCCCGTTTTTTGCTGGCAGCACTCTCTCCCAAAATCTGAAAACAGACCAAAATCACAACTTTGAACTTTAAAAAAATGTAGTCCTTTCATGAAAATCCCCCATTCATGCATTATTTAAAAGACTGCTAATCTTTTCAAAATCTTTTCAAAGTAGTCCCGAGCTGCATTCCCTCGCGCATGTGCCCTGTTGATACCAGCTTTGATTAGTCAAAGAAAACCAAGGCAACTTCGATGTAACTAAGAAAACTAATATTGTAAAGCATTACTTGGATGCGTTTTGGAGACAGTGAAGTCTTGTTTACACTTTCGCCTGGCTCCGAAGAGAAAGAGTGCACACGCGCGACCGGCTGTCTTTCTCTGCTCGTTCTTTCAGTTAAACATGCGCCCTGTCACAAGCGCAGCAGTTCATCTACATTACTCACCGATCAAATAAGACTGGCGGGACACAAAAAAAAAAAATCACTTTGGCGGGCGCTAAAACAAGTTCAATGCAGGAAAATTCATGTGTGAATTTAACCGAGTAACGTTAGAAGGCTACATGACCATGCACTCGCACAAATGCGACCACATACAATTTTAACTCGCACATTCTCAGAAAATGGTCGCAGTCTGGAACCCTGTCTTATTAGCTCAATAAAACAAGTGTCAGGAGGCTCATTTGCATCCTCACGGGGAGTAACAAGAGTAAGCTGACGGCAGCTAGCAGCTAGGCGGGCTTTAGTGCCTTCATGGTGCTAACGTTAACTTCTCAAAGTCATGCCAAGTCTAATCCATTATAACGTCAAGAAAAATACATTTGCAAATTACATGCAGAGCTACATTTCGATGCAACAATTTGTTTAATGTATTGTAAGACTTACTGTGCAAAGCTCAGTTAACGTTTACGTCGTTAGACTCTTCACTCCCTCACGCCAGATTTTGCTGGGTGGACTTGCATGCACCGATGGCACAGCTCCATTTGCCAGCCTAACCCACTCTTTTCGTCGAAATCCCATGCGAAATTCCATAAGATCTCCTTGGTTGTAGCTGTCCGGTGTGAAGTGTTTTTCACATACCACCGTGTGTCTTGTCAACGAGGAGGCAGCGAAATTGCTTCTCTTTGCCTGGACGAAACGTATCCGAGCACGGAAATCTTTGTGTTTCTTGTTTGGAAATCGGTGGACCCGATGGCCAGACAAGTTGGAGTTGTTGCATCCAAAACAAACACAAGAATTCACCATTGTGACAACTCAAACCTACTGTAACTATAATAACGATAACGATAATCCTCTCTTTTCTGTTTCCACCACGTCGTAAAACCCACACTGAGAACCAGGGCGGCAGCGCCTATGTTTGCCTGTCCTTACGTCATATGACTCGTTCTCTGGGAAAAGGCGTTTTTTTGGAGCGTAGCTTAGAATAGTTACACTTTTTTCTTGATTTTCTGCCCGTGGGTGTTGTAAAAACATATATATTCTTATGTATGTCTTTTTAAATTGACATTTTCATACAAGATTCTGTATAAATTAAGTTATACAAATAAATTGAAAGATGGCCTTTAAAGGTTCTTCTGGATAGAGTTACACTCACCAACCCTTGGTTGTACAGAAAGATTCAGTCTGGAACGAAGACAGATCTTTGTTGAGCTTGAAGTTTCAATCTGGATTCAGGTGAGAAGCTCTATCTGGGTCACGGCACCAAAACTAATCAAAAACCAAAAGACTCTGCTGTATCTGTATTGGGTAATCTTCAGCAGCATTATTTATTGAGAATGCTCTGCTTAGCGCTACAGTCATCAAAAGTCTAACCAAAGCAGTGATACTTTGGAGTTTATATACATGTCAAGGGGGAGGGATACATAGAGGTGGAGACAATTTTAAACAAAGCAAGCAAATGCAATACAGGTATCAGCCGACACTGGAAAACTCTCAGCTTTGATCTCAACAGCATAACAGTGTCATTTAAATACAGAGGTGCCTGACAGTATCGCCCATACCTTCACATTATCATAGAAACAAAGGCACAGCTGTGCATTGAGTTTAAGGTCAGGAAGAGCAAACAAAAGGTCAATGTCTCAGAAACCTGGGCTGCTTGACTTGATCATCTCAGAATGACATCATCTTAACCTCAAAATGTAAAAACACAATGTACATAATATTACATTGGAACCTAGATTTAACATTTTTTAAATTTGTAATCCCACACGTGCTACATGCAGGGGTGGACTGGCCATCTGGAGGTTCTGGAGAAGTTCATCCAAGGGCCGTCAACGGCCACCGGCCTGCGGACTCATATAAAGTGACGTTGACAGCTGACAAAAGGGGGCACTAATCCAATCTATTTTTCTTTCCTTTGCTTATAAGAAACTGAAACTGCCGTATACAACCCGCGATGTCTTTTAGTACGGCCCGCTGGATCGTTTTAGACTCGGATGATCAATTTTAAAATATTTGAAATGTAAGTCACATAAAGACTGCTTTCAGTTTATGATGTTAATACTGTCTTCAACCAGGAGAGGTAGCTAGTTTCCAGCCGCTCCTCATATTAATTTCAGTGTAGTAGGACCTGCACTCTAATGTAAACATTCACTACCATTAGCAAATAATAAATAAAAAACTGACCATGAAAACAGCATTTTCCAGTCAAGATGGTAAACAGATGATCTTTGTACCAAGTTCAAGGGGACACTGTTTGTAGTGTTTGTAAATCTGTTATTTAAATCTTCATCACATCACTACACACAAACAACAGGGACGCCAGAGTTGCACTTTCCTCAAATTTCAAAGGTTAAAAGCATTGTCAACAAAAGCTTTTTGCCAAATGCATAACAGAAATGTTTGCACTGAACTGAACTCTGTTCTTAGGGTTTTCGCGGGTCCTTAAAAAAGTCTTCAGTTAAATCATTTAAATTTAAGGCCGTGTAAACTCTAAAATGATACAGAAAGTCTTAATTATAAGAGGTCTTAAATTTGGGGACAGAAAGACAAGAATTGCAATATAGATTAGGCTATGATTTCACTGAATAAACTTGAGCACTGCACGTTTCAGAGTCACGTGCGCTGCTTTGTGCTGCGGTTACCGGGGCAACTGTCTGCTAGTTCTGGAAGTGAAACCTTTTTTTTTTTTTTTTTTTTTTGCAGTTGAAAGAATAACAATAGATTTAAAGTAACAGGGCAAACGGACATCATCACATGAAGTTAGATAAGGTACACAAATTTACAAGATATATCAAAGATAAATAAAAAATAAATAAATACAAAAAAAAATCAAAGGAAAGAAAAGATCTTTTAAAGATGGCTTACAATAGACTCAATAATGTTAAGGTTTTTGAAGCCTTTGAGTTCAAAGGATTTGACATATTCTTAAAAGAACTCAAAAGGGACTTTATATCAGATGAAAACATTCTAAAGTTAGGTTTGCAATGATTGGCTCTGGCTTTATGAAGGTGAAATTTACCCAGAAGACAAAACGATGAAAACAATATGTTACAGATTAATGTCCTTGGAATGAAAATCTGACACAAAAATAATAGATTCTGTTATTTCTATCATTTTGTTACAGCAAGAAAAAATTAACATGGTAACTTCAGACCAAAAAGACTCGGAGAATGGGCAATGATAAAACAGATGTAGAATAGATTCTTTATCAGAATTACAAAATGAACACACTGAGGATATATTCTCAGAAAATCTGCTCAAAAATAAATCACAATGGTAGTATCTATGAGCAATTTTGAAATGGAGTTCTTTAATTTTACTTGGGATTAATAGTCTGTGAGAAAAGGTTTTTTAATTCAGAGTTCAGATAAACAGATCCTCCATTTAGATTGTGCTTTAGAGGGGCATCCTGGAGTTGAAGAAAGAGCAATTTCTAATAAAAAAGTTATTGCATTTTTTATCTAATACATAAACACCATTAAACACAAGTGTAGGAAAATAGTTGTTTACACAGCCATAACAAAGTTTTTAAACTGACAGGAATACTTTTAGTCACCTTATTAAAAATCTCTTAGTGAGATTGTTGCCCCTTTCAAAGACACAAAGTCAGGAAAGGAAAGAAGGTCCCCATCAGCATTGAACAAATCAGAAACAAAAAAGATATTTTTATTCACCCATTCAATAAAAAAAAAAAGACTTGTTACCAGACAAAATATTTTCATTGTTCCAAAGAATACACGTGTGCAGGGAGAAATTATGTTTTAAAGCAATCTTCCAGGATTCTAGGACTTGTTTATGAAAATTTGAAAGTTTAATAGGTAACTTACTACACTTAAAGTTACAGGACAATAAAAATTTAAGGCCACCACAACGTTTGAAGAATAGATTAGGGATCCAAAACCAGGGTAACTCATTATTAGATAAACAATTCTTGATCCAGTTAAATTAAAGTCTGGTTAATGATATTAAAATCTAAAGCATTAAGACCACCCTCCTTATAGTTTCTTATTATAGATTTCCTTTGAACACATTCTGTCTTGTATTTCCAAATAAAGCAGAATAGCAGAGAGTTAATCATTTTAACCTATGAAGGGAAAACATAAAGGCAGGATAAACTAGGCGTAAAAAAAAGCCCTCAGCCTTAGTCAGCAGGACTCTCCCATCAATTGTCAAATATCTCTGCAGCCAGCAACATAAAATCTTTTTAATGTTATCTAGCCTTGGCTGAACCTTGAAGGCAACAGAAACTTGTGAATCATTATTAAGATAAAGACAATTCAGCTAACTGACTAATTATCAATGTATTCCCTTCAATATTTATACCTTGAATATTGGAGTGCTTTTAACAGCTCGGGTAACACTAATGAGCGGATGGTATTCCAACCATCTGTTTCATATTAATGAATCCTGACTCTCTAACACATCCTGCACTCAGAGAGAAGAACTTAAAAAAAAAAAAAAATAAGGACTTTTGTTTTTACGACATCCTCCAACATAAAACCCCCCCTCGGGCGCCGCGATGTCGATAACATCTCAGCCCTCGTGACATTTATTACACCTTCGAGATGATCCAGAGACACTCTCGTGAGCCATCAAAGGAAAGAAACACCCCGCCCTTTAATCACAGCATGACGACATTCCAGACACACACACACACACACACACACACACACACCCACACGAGCATTTCTGGCTCACACATGAACACTTTTGATAAACTACCTCTAAATGTATTAAATGTATCTCTTTATGTGCTTAGATGTCTTCACGTGATATAGTGGAATAGATATAATGTTTACTGTGTGTTTAATCAAACTTTATATGCCTGTAGTTAGGAACAACTCTGTATCTCTGTATCCCTGACTCGCAAAGTTATAGTTTATGGTGTCTGTATGATCGTAGAAACCCCGACTGTGACGAATCTCAACGGCAAATTACAAAAAGATGCATTGTTTCAGAAGTACAATCTTTCTGAGGAAAAAATGTGTAATTTTGTCATCGCCATAAATTAGACCAGTGGGCGGAAATCAGCAGACAAAGAAGATTTTTCCCGCCTCAGTTTCTCACACCTCATTGGTTCATAAGGTGACATAGGTGTGAACCAACCTTTCAATAAAAACAAAGGAAAACCCTTGCTCGTGTCATTCCGCAAGAGAAAGAGGGGGGGGTTCCCAGTTCGCGATCGGACTTCTCAAGAAGTCCCTCCGTTTCTTCTTCTTTACTTTTTCGTTTTATCTTAGTTTTTTCTTTATTGTCTTCTGATATTTGACTTCGTTCAATTGTCCCTCACAAGCCAAACGAACTTAAGTCTAATCATCTTTTGGCAAAGTTTACATTCGCGTCAACCACGAACTCACGCATAATCAGCTCCGGAACGGACAACGCAGAAGCTACAACAACGGACAATTTGAGCTCAGCTACACACAAGAGCCAGATCAAAGCAAGTATTTTCTTATATCGCAACTTGCTGTTTAAGGTTGTCTAGGCTATTCCACTTTTGTGAAATTATCCAATGACTTGGAGTCTCTCACAAAGTTAACTGTTTGAAAATTGTCACTCTGAGATCTGCCTTCCCCTCTTTCTCTCCCTCTTTCTCTTCTCTCTCTCTCTCTTTCTCTCTCTCTCTTTCTCTTTCTCTCTATCTCATTACTATTTCCGTTTGATTATCTTGTTTAAATTGTATTGTTTGTTTTGCTATATACTCATATTTACTCTGTGTGAATTGTAGTTATGTACTCTTTAGTCCGCTTTTATTAAATACAATAATTTGCTTGAATTGAACCGTTTTATTGCTCATCAAGATCGAAGTCCCTGAATCGTGTGATCTAAGCTACAAGCTTTGTTTTCTAGGAATTACTATTCAGTAATCTAAATACTACAGACACAGAAAATATTGTTCTTCCTGATCAGAAGATTATATTTCTTGGAGTTTGTAAGAGGGTATTTTTATTGATATTTGATAAGGGAGTCTAGCATCCAGTTCGCGGGACGAACAGATTGTCTAGATAAATTACATTAATTCTAGTAAAGATTACCTTTAAATGATTAAATATTCCCTCTTTGGGTAATTTAATATTTGTAAGCAATAAGCACATCATATTCATAGACTCATGAATATTCACTTCATTTGAGTTAATTATTCCCCAGAAAGTGATTGTTGCTACATATTTTATGGTGGAGTTATTTTGGGCAGCGTTCAAACTTTGTTTTTGGTGAACAATATTCATATTCATATTCATGCGTTTTTTTGGATGTTAATATATTATGCATGCGCATTTTTGAATTGTGAGTTAAGTCGCGCTTCGAGCAAACTCCTTCGGCACAAAAGCCAGCTGTTCAGCACATTAACAGTTTCTAAAAGAAAAACCCATAGTCACTGTTATTTTTTTAATGAAAGTACACTGCAGTATAATGTTAAAAGTCTCCTGTTAAGAAAGACCAAGATCTTTCTGCAGTGAGAACATTTTTAATATTAATAACCCGCCTATTAAAAGAGAAGAAATCTCTTTTTTAGGACCAGACGTAAAATCTGATCAGAGCGACGTTCCTTTGATTCAGTTGTAAAAGGCCTTGTAATTACATATCTTTATTGAATTCGTGGTGATCCACAGTGATATTCAAAAATAAACGATAAATCTCCTGGTCTAAAAATTGGCTTAGCTACCC
Organism: Cyprinus carpio; assembly: GCF_018340385.1. NCBI lineage: Eukaryota > Metazoa > Chordata > Actinopteri > Cypriniformes > Cyprinidae > Cyprinus > Cyprinus carpio. The sequence goes on along the minus strand of NC_056605.1, from coordinate 32,496,039 downwards.
GATTTTAAACCTAAAACATTTAAATCATAAGTGCTATTTGTACCGATAAAAATGTGTATGGGAGTGCAACAGACGGGACAATTCCTGTTGTTCACATTTTTGCCTTTAATTTTTATCTACATATATATTCACTCAGTTGATGTTAAACAAACACAAATCAAATCTTAATTCACTTTAAGTTTCCTTTGTTCATCCTTTGTGTATTTGATTGTGGAACTCCCTTAGTGATTGGACAGTCATCTCAGGTTTCCAGTGAGCAAGGGGGTCGACCAGCGTTAACACAGATACTGGCTGTGAGGTGAACCCCGGTTTTCTCTTATCTCTGTCCGTCGTTGCGGTCCGCAGTAAGACCTCAGCAATTTGGCACTCCAAGGGTAGTCAATCCAGTCCAGCCGACACAAACAACGCAATTTCTGGGACCAGGTTACCTAAACCGGGGCCTAAAAAAGGGGCCACTCTCTTTCGAAGAGGTGTTCTAGGGAAAAGCCCAATTTTGCAGTGCTGTCTGGCGGTTGACACCTGGGTGTTGCCAGGTTGTGTTAAAAGTCACAAGCTGTTTGAGAGGCGCAGCGCGACACGAGTAACAGAGGGCCGGGGACACTGCAGTTTGAGTGTTTGGGGATCGCCAGGGAGACTGCCCGCGCTGCTGGTTCCCACCTGAGCGACATCAGTTCACCCAGGGTGAACCCAAATGTGATAAAACCCATCCACTTATTATAAGGCACAGAATATTAGATATTCCCCCCGGATATATGTTAAGGTTTGGTCCACTTTTCCTCTCTAAGCCACACCCTTTTCCGTCGGTCTCTTACTCCCATAGCCACAACGTGCTGTAGGCCCTAGCAGAAACTCTTGCGAAAGGTAGCAGGCTTAGCCCCTTTATTCTCTTCCTAACACTTCCAGCATTCGTATTCATTCCATTTCATTGCAGACCAATTTAGTTGGTGTTTTGTTTTCACTGTGCTCTTTCCTATCTTCAATTTTTTTTTCCCCTTTTCATGCTGTTGTGATCTTGTTTCTTACAGTTCACCGAGAGACCCCAAGGAGAGCTAAGTAGTAGAGCGACAACCGAACCAGCCTGTTGTCACCAGGTGACCCACGAGTGCTACCACCTGTCAAAGTCTCTATTTTTGGCCGACCCGTAATGAACCAGCGCCTAACTGTCTAACTGTCTGCATCAGTTAGCCGAAATTTTATAGACGGCATAGCCCGTACGATAGCTTGTTAGCCAGAAAACAAACTTGCATTGGCCTATTTGTGTGTGTGCTGTGTTTCTTCTCGTCCGCAGTGAGCCAGGATGTCCCGGTCATCCAGTCCCGCATCTAGTCCCTTGGGATCAGCTAGTGACATGGCTGGAAACGATGACGACCCCCTTCCTGCCCACGGACACCAAGGACCTGCATCACTTGAGCCAAAATGACAACTGGACACTGAGATGGACCAGCTGATGGCACACGATCCGCGCAGAGTTTACCCCCACAAAGAAACTCGCCAGGCATCACGCGGGACCCTAGCTCACCTCCTCATCGCCCAGGCACGGCTCAGCGAAAAGAGCTACCTCGAACCTGGAGCAGGAAGCTGCCAACTCTAAGACTTCAAGCGGAGGAAGCCCGGAAGCATCAGGCTCACACCCAGAGCCGTCTAGATAAGCTACTTCTCGAGACCCAAGACCAGCACGAGAAAGAGGATGCCACAGACCCAGGGCTACAGGAGGAAGTAGACAGACTTCAAATGCCCTGGAGAATCTTCGTCTGGACACAGACCAAAGAGAACATTTGGAGAGAGAAGCCCGAGAGGGACTCGAGGCAAAGCTCTGACAAGCTGAAACCCTCCTTGAAAGGCTGAAATTGAACTGAAAGAAAGAGATGCTAAAAAAAAGCTAAGGCCTATGAAAATCACCTGACATGGCCCGAGCTGAAATCATGATCATTACACAGCATAAAAACTTTCTAAACGATGAACTTGACATCGTTCACAGAGAACTGAAACATTCTTATAGACGCAAAGTGAACAAAAGGAGGCACCCTCAACAGAGTTTTCCCCTGGCCCAGTGGACCCAAGCCTTTCAGCCAAGAACTTAGAGCTGAAAAAGGGAGTGAAAGCCTGCTTTTCAAAATGTCACCCAACCAGCCTGCACGAACCCCTGTCAGCAGCGGGGGGAGGGGAAAAACCCTCCAGAAAGTCCTGGTCACCGCCACGGGACACATGGCTCCCAAAGAACTGGACAAGCTGGCTAGAAAACATCCCTACGTTCAACCCAGATCCTGCAGGAGGGCATGACATTCACGCTTACTTACAGGACATAGACTTTCACTTACAAACTGTCGCCAACGTAACCACTTGGGACAAACTGTACCCTGCTCAGAATTACGTCCAGTCGTTTGAGGTACGCAGTTTCTAGACCCGTCAACCAGAGACTGTCAAAACAGACTACCAGCAACTGCGAAAAGCTTTGGGCGTGAATTCTCTGATCCAGAATCAGACCAAGGGTTAGTAACCGCAATGGACCTCAAGCAAGGTCGACTTGAAACCCCAACGAATTTCTATAACCGACTGCGACGTGCTGCCTACTTCGGAGCACGAAAATGAACCAGGGCATGGAGGAAGACATTAACTTCCGGAACAACTTTGTTTCTTCGAAACCGCCCATCCTACTGTAAGCCACCATTTGGGAGTATTAGCGTGCCCGCGTAGCATGTCAACGCAACAGTTACGCGACTTGAGCCAATAAGGCTTACACCAAACAAAAGACTGTGTCAGAAAGACTGTAAAAAAACACCCAACTATTTGCCCTGTCTCTGAGGCCTATTCAGAGTTGGACCCTAGAGGGCGCCCAACCGCACCACAGTTATGTTTGGACCCAACAACCAAGAGTCAAGACCGTTCCAAGCCATCGAGGGCAGCGTGTCCGTGGTTGGTGCCCGTCCGAGGCAACAGAACACACTGCTCTGGAAGGATCCTGGGACCGGCCTCGCCCCTCCCACAACCAAAAGGGGGGCCACCCCTAGAAGCCAGCCGGCTCCTCAGAACTCAGATAGCGACCTACAGCCTCCAGAACGTTCCAAGCCAGGGAGCCGGGAGGGGGAACACTCTCAACGTGATGCTGGGAAGACTCAAGGCTGAACCCACATCTAACAAGGAAAGTGCAGCCACTTCCGAAGCTGCAGAACTTCTGAATGTACTGAAAGAGTTCCCTTCAAAGGAAGCCTCACAAGGAAGACAAGAAGGATAAAACCAACACCGCATGACTAAACCTTATGCCTGAAACAACACCCTTCCGAGGTCTCCAGCAACTGAACCAAGCAACCCAGAACACTGTTTTGCAACCACAAACTATGGAACTAGCTGTTGCATCATCAACGACAGCACACCCACCTCACGTCCGGTGATGTCCTGCACCTCCTGACCAAGAAAGCATCATCCCTCACACTGTTGGTACCAGAAAGTGCTGTTTTTGGTTATCTGTACCCACAACGAAACACCAACAAGACATACCATGACTGCTTATCGATCGACACACAAGCCCAACACCAAAACTCTGGGGAACCTGATCGCGAAGGGAAGTGGACTCGGAAACTCTACCTACCCATCACCTTAGAAAAGGAACATGAGACTTGAAGCCCTTCTGGACACAGGCTCAGACCTCACGTTGATTTCGGCTGAACTATTTGATAAGCTCAAATTTGAAGCTCAAAGACAGAATCGAACCTCTTAATTTCCACACTTGTGAGCGAATGTACAGTCATACAGCCAAAATGAACATCTCAGCTTAGAACCGTAGCTCCCCATCCACCTGACTATCGGTCCTATGAGTCTAGTACATCCTATTATATGTCTCCCCAATGAACACCTTATTCATTTCTCATCGGCAAAGACCTGCTAGATCGCTTTGAGCCTTAACTAGACTTCAAACAGCTGAAAGTCTGGGCTCAAGTGCGAGATCCTCTTTCCCCTCCAGCCACACAGGTCGCCGGCGCCAGACTGTCAGGTCACCGAGGTCACGGTACTCCCACAGAGCCAGACCTGTCAGAGTCACCGAGGTCACTGGAACTCCCACAGAGCCAGACTGTCAGGTCACCGAGTCAAGGGAACCCCAGCAGTCCAGCGCATGGGTACGCAGCCTCAATACAAGCCAACCTGCTCAAGTTCGCTCTCTGCCCTCGACCTTCAAGGCCCCAAAAGACTCCTGATACCTCCAGCCCCAAGGTCAAGACCGAACTGCAGCTGCATGATGTAACCCAGCGGACATTAATTCTGGCCATAGTGGGCAGACAACTCAGCCATTAGTCTCTCACTAACAAACGCAATATTGGAGAAGACACCGGACCTGTCCGTTATGCCCGCAAGCAGCACCCTTTTCCTTTCCCCTTGAACCCACACCCATCCTCTATGGGGTCCCTGCCAGAGGAATCTGCGCTTTGTACGTGAATGTGAATTACCCCGGTGCCTGACTCATTATTTCCTGTCGTTGGTTCCGGACCGGCCCCACGATGTTTACATGGAGCAGCACATCTTGATTCCGCACTCAAGGCTCATGGTGGACATCTTTTAATGAAGTTGTATGGGCCCATTGACTTTGCAGCCACGCGTTTCCATCAACCATGACAACCTCATGTCAGGACACCATCCCAAGTCCTGCCTTAGTCAACGAACAGGAAACGGTGGTACCAGCTTTACACCAAAGGGTTCGCTATTCGGCTCAACATGCGATTGTGGTCAAACCTTAAACCACACGCTGGCGTTTCGATCAACCTTCACCTGAATGTATGGAACTCGGACTCACCATGGAAGCCACACCCCCTCACTGAAGTGTCATCCCGTGTTTGTCCTACATCCTTTTCAACCAACTGCACGGCAACTGACATCAACATTCCCAAAGCCTACCGGCTGGGATGGCTAGTGAGCCATGGACTTTCATGACTTTGAACTTTTACTACCTGTCATTGGGTGCCCATTCCACCTGCACTGATACCCCGAAGGCAGTAAAGACAACACATTGTTCAACTGCACACCCTTCAAATTCATCGCCCATCACATCTGTCATGTCAGTGACCAAAGACCAGGTGTGCAGAACGGAACTGACCTGAGGAACCAACACCTTGCAGTATGACCCAGTCTCCCCCCCCTAGCGTCAGTAGACTGTTGAACCTACTACTAACCTCTCATACCAAACGACATGATGACACACCGACGAGGAGCCTTACCAGGTTTTGAATCTCAAGTGCAGCAAATTCTACAAGACTCTAATGCACTTGAGAACGATACGATCGTCAAGGACTCAGACAGTTCTGTATAAGTTCAAAGAATCCTTTGGCCAAAGACTCTTTAGACTGTGGTCCTCACCAGCCTCCACACGGTAACGCATCCCTAAATGCACCCTGATGCTTCCTCCCACTTTTGTCAAACAGTACAAGATTCCCATCGCAGCTCACATGAACCATGCAGAGATCATCCGAATCTATGCTTGAGAAAGGTGTCATCCGTCCATGCAACAGCACCTACTCAGCCCCCATCTGGCCCGTCCTCAAACCTAACGGCAAATGGCGACCCACCATTGACTACAGGAAACTGAATCAACAGGTGCCGCTGTCACGATGGCCCATGACCCAGCTAGAACAAGAAATACCCCGAATCAGAGGAGCCACAATCTTCTCTACACTTGATGTGGCCTCTGGATTCTGGACCATTCCGGTGCACCCGGGAAGACCAACACAAGCTGGCGTTCACATTTGGCAACCGACAGTTCACCTTCAACAGGTGTCCGTTTGGCTATGCCAACTCACCAGCTGAATTCAACATCTTTCTGAACAAGGCCTGCCCAAGAGGCTAGAATGAGAGAGGTAACTGATCTATGTAGATGAAGTTCTCATGAAAAGTACAAACGGTGGCCGACCACCTAAAAGAAATACACTATGTTCTGAACCAATTATCCACCGCCGATAGCCAAGATCGCCCTCCCACAGGACAGTGGTGCCGAACTAAGGTTAACTACTGTGGGCCTGCTTATCGGATCCCAAGGCATTGAACCACAGTCAAACCGTATTCATGCCATTCAAAACATCAAGCCCTCCCACTAACGTCTCTGAGCTGCGGAGTTTTTCTAGGGGTATGCAATTACTCTCGACAGTTCATTGAAAACTACTCAGACATTGCCAGACCTCTGACAGCTCTGCTAAAAAAAGAGACTGCCCTTTCGTCTGGTCGAAGGCTCAAGAGCACGCCATGAAAGAACTAAAAAGACATTTATGCACAGCTCCATGTCTTGCTTACCCCGATCCACAAAAGGAATTTTACCTGGAAGCTGGGTTTTCTGACCAATGTCTCCAGTGCTGGCCTGTACCAACGGGCATGACCAAGACAAGAAAGTAGTTGCCTATTTGCCAGCAAGACACTGCTTCCACCAGAGTGGTAAGTTCTCAGACTGTGAAAAAGCTCTGCTCTGCACTGTATGGGCCATTCAGCGATTCTCCAATTACCATTGGAGCCACAAAAAGTCATCATAGAGACTTGCCACCAGCCAGTAATGTTCCTCAACAGCCAACGAATTCCGAGATGGCGTGGTCACCAATTCACGCATAGCCACATGGTTCATGAGCTCTCCAAGGACGCAATTTTGAGGCACGGTATGCACAGAATCACAAGTCTGCACTGGGAAATGGCCTGGCGTGCATGCCAAAACTGCTCTGATAACACACCTGCAGAAGCAATGGGCGTGCAAGAACCCCAACAACAACACCAACCACCTGTCACAGGTACTTTGAAGAGAATGCGTGTCAAGGCATGTTCACAGCCTATGTCGACGGATGCTCCTACAACCACGATGGCATCCTTAAGGCAGGTGCAGGAGTGCTGTGGGTCAACGACCAGCCGTGCCCCCCACAACACTTCAAATTAGGGCCCCCAGCCTTCACAGTATGCAGAAATAGCAAGTGCCATTCTCATAACTCTGCAGATCGCATCAGCCCATGACATCAGAGAAACCCTCATCTGTACAGACTCTAACTATGCCAGACTCAGTTTTGTGTGCCACCTTCCAGGTTGGAAACAGAATGGTTTCAAAACGGCAAACAACAAGACCAGTCAAACACCAACACCTGTTCCAGGAACGTGATAACATCCACAAAAACACACAATATAACTGTGTACTGGAAGAAGGTAAAAGGACACTCGAAGTTACCAGGTCTGGACAAAGACCTAAATGATCAAACTGACGCCCTCGCCAAAACAGGCGCACACTACATGGTGAGGTGTGGTCACCCCCAGAACCCACACCCAGCCCCAATGTTGCAGTGTTAACCCGCAGCAAACGACCTTCACCTGTGGCAGTGCCCGACTCACAGCCGCTATCGCTAACTCCGCAGATTTCCAACAACGACATTGCAGATATGCAAGCCTCTGACACTGCCATAAAGACAATCTTAACCACTCTCTGACCCCTCCAACCACCCTATCACTCAAGCTGAGCTCACTGATGACTCGTGCCTCCGACACCTATATAACACCAGACACATGCTGCGCGTACAGGGCGACATTCTGTGGTTTGCACCTGATGACAGCACAGCGCCACGGCTCGTGGTGCCACGATGCCAAAGGGGGGTACTACTAATGTACGCCCACGACACACCATGTGCTGGACACCACGGTACCAGAGCCACGTATGACACACTGACACAGGTAGCATTTTGGCCCGGCATGCAGCAAGATGTGGCAGAGTACGTCAGAGAATGTCTTGTGTGCTGCCAGTTCACACCAGCAAACCCAAACCACAGAGCCCCACTGCAACGCAGAGGGATCACGTTCCCGTGGTCAGACCTTCAAATTGACTGGGTAGGACCCCTGCCCAGGTCAACAAGAGGCAACAAGTACTTTCTCACTGTGGTGTGCCAGTTTACCAAGTGGGTAGAAGTGTCTGCCAGCACCCAATGACACTGCCCAAACCACAGCATACCTCCTGATGAACCATATCTTCTCCCGGTTCGGATTGCCACTGAGAGTCAACTCAGACAGAGGTACCCACTTCACGGCCGAGATCATGCAACAGATCTGGAAATGACTAGGGGTACAAGCTAAACTTCACATCAGCCACCATCCAATCGCGTCCGTCCAGGTAGAGAGATCGAACCGAGCAGTGGTCGCCATGCTTAAAAAGTATGTGTCTGCTAACCAGAAAGACTGGGATGTGAAACTACCCCTTGTGCTGATGGCCATCAAAACCACCCCGCAGGAATCAACACGGGTGTCCCCTTTTGAACTCATGACTGGGCGGCAGATGACCCTGCCACTACACTTGCTGTATCAACCAGGAGACTCCAACCTTGTCACTGCTTACACCACATTCCAGTATCATGACGAGCTCCATAGACACTTGAAAACAACTTTTGCTTTTGCCCAGCAACACCTGCAAAAAAGCGCTGAAGGCCAGAAAAGCATATTACGACCGGAAAGCATCACACCAAGAACTAAATGTGGGCGACAGGGTCTTGTATTACAGCTTCACCCCCCAACTCAGACGGGCCCCCAGCGGCTGTCAAAGAAATTCCTACCACACTGGACGGGACCCCATGAGATTATGAACAAACTCTCCCCAGTTGCGTACCAAATCCAGCTAAACCGGAGATCGAGAGAACCAGTTCTCAAATGGGTCCACCGTAACCAGATTAAGAGACATGTGGCCACTAGCAGAGAAAGACAGGGAGGGGCCAATGCAAGCTAAACTCAACCGCCACCATCGAAGCGGAAAGACTGTCCCATCCAACCCGGGACAACCCTCACTGACCTGTTCCCTCTCTCTTTCCCCTTTTCCTCCCTACCTCTCTCTCTCTCTCTGGCCTGTAACAGGATGCTGCTATGGATTGTCATCCTGTGCCTCCAGACAACCAGAGGCCAGCCACCATCAAACATTATCACACCGGGTCCGGCCTCGGGCATTGTACTGAGAGAACAACCAGGACTCCTGATCACGAATTGTCGGACGCACACCCAGAAAGTATACGTTCGACTCGACCCCCGCAACGTCTACAGAGCACACTACCCCCGCGCAGTAGCCCAGTACAGCTGGGCCGGTGCCCGTTGGACAGAGGACTCCCTCTATCATGCCGAGGCCGATGTCAAGCACATGCTCAACCAACTTGAGAAGATGACTGTTACCCAGGCGGAATTAGGTGGACACAACCGCCGCTCCAAACGTTTCCTGGGAGCATTGCTCGGAGCCGCCGCTGCTGTTGGAACTCTGTTCAACATTGGTATGTCCAGTGTCAATGCAGTAAACATAGCCACTGTGAGACGGCATGTGGCTGAAATTCAGACTGAACTTCCACAGCTAAAAGAGCAACTCACCACACAGAGTGCATCCTTGCAAAAACCATCGGAAAGACATTGAAAGGAACGGTGGTCATTCTCAACACTCATAGTGTGCTTTTGAACCAGACCGTGAACTCCATGAAACAGCTGTTCACTGTCTTCCAGAATGACTTTGCCCAAACGCAGCTAGTCACATCATTAATGACTGACATGTTACGGGAAGTGAGTTCCTCCATCGACAGTCTAGCCATGGGAAGAATTCCACCATACCTGATACCCTTAAGCCTGGTGCAAAGTGTGCTGGCTTCCGCCATCACCACACCCACTGATCCTATGCAAATACACCTTGCCTACTCACTGGGTAGCGCTATTGCCCTCTAAGTGGACCCCGAGCAGAAGGAGATGGGTTTCCTCCTGAACTTACCCATCATAGAGTCGAGCCGAATCTACAGACTCAAAGACATTGTTAATGTGGGGTTCTGGAAGGATAACACGCATATCAAGATACGTACCCCTGAGGTGGTGGCATACCAGGACAGCAACACCCAGCTGTACTTAGCCCCGAACCTGCACATGTGCACCCTGACTAAAGACATCCACTACCTCTGCCCCAGCAAACCGTTTCTCAGAGACAATACTGATGGAATCTGCGGGTTGCAACCCATGATCAGCGACACGCGTTGCCCTGCCGACGCCCAGCCTCACAGCCAAGTCACCGAGACACAAGCTGAGATTGTAGGTGATAGATGGCTCGTTAACACTCCAGTACGTACCGCTACATTGACCTACGACCAGCATGACACCGCCACCCGTGTCAACCTGCTTGACCAGAGCATGTGGATTCAAGTCCCGCGAGGGGCCATCCTCCACCTTGACGATCTGGCCTTATACCATCTTCCAAGTGAAGAGTACCAATCAGAACTAGAAATCTTCCTTCTTCAGAACTACAACTTCACCCTAGGTCCCGAGTTAGAACTATGGATTGAAAAAGGGGGGCCTCAGCTCATTGACATTGCTCCCATCGACGCAGCCCTCCAAGCCTTGTCCCGATCACCCATCCTGAACACCTCACCTGTTGTCCAAGCCTGGACTGCAGCTGACACAGAACTGTGCATCTCCATGGTCATCGGCCACACCCCTGACCCTTGGTGTGGCCTTCATCCTATACAGGAAACTCAACGAGATGCAAACCTCTGCAGCCAAACTCAAGACAACCCTGACTGGAGGTCTCCGATGGAAACCACGGAGGGAAGGTACCACACCAGAAACTGATACGGACCTCATCGAGCTGGGTCGTCAGCCCTAACAAACACCTGCTCTCCGACCGTCATGATTCACCTGCCATCCGACCATTCTGATGGGTGTGGTCCGATAATGACCACAGGGCATCATCCGACCACAAAGGGGGAATGTAACACTAATGAGCGGGTGGTATTCAACCATCTGTGTCATATTAATGAATCCTGACTCTCTAACACATCCTGCACTCAGAGAGAAGAACTTAAAAAAACAAAAAAACAAAAGATAAGTACTTTTGTTTTTACGACATCCTCCAATAAAACCCCCCCTCGGGCGCCGCGATGTCGATAACATCTCAGCCCTCGTGACATTTATTACACCTTCGAGATGATCCAGAGACACTCTCGTGAGCATCAAAGGAAAGAAACACCCGCCCTTTAATCACAGCACGACGACATTCCAGACACACACACACATACACACACCCACACGAGCATTTCTGGCTCACACATGAACACTTTTGATAAACTACCTCTAAATGTATTAAATGTATCTCTTTATGTGCTTAGATGTCTTCACGTGATATAGTGGAATAGATATAATGTTTACTGTGTGTTTAATCAAACTTTATATGCCTGTAGTTAGGAACAACTCTGTATCTCTGTATCCCTGACTCGCAAAGTTATAGTTTATGGTGTCTGTATGATCGTAGAAACCCGACTGTGACGAATCTCAACGGGCAAATTACAAAAAGATGCATTGTCTTCAGAAGTACAATCTTTCTGAGGAAAAATGTGTAATTTTGTCATCGCCATAAATTAGACCAGTGGGCGGAAATCAGCAGACAAAGAAGATTTTTCCCGCCTCAGTTTCTCACACCCTCATTGGTTCATAAGGTGACATAGGTGTGAACCAACCTTTCAATAAAAACAAAGGAAAACCCTTGCTCGTGGCATTCCGCCAGAGAGAGAGGGGGGTTTCCCCCAGTTCGCGATCGGACTTCTCAAGAAGTCCCTCCGTTTGTTCTTCTTTACTTTTTCGTTTTATCTTAGTTTTTCTTTATTGTCTTCTGATATTTGACTTCGTTCAATTGTCCTCACGAGCCAAACGAACTTAAGTCTAATCATCTTTTGGGCAAAGTTTACATTCGCGTTAACCACGAACTCACGCATCATCAGCTCTGGAACGGACAACGCAGAAGCTACAACAACGGACAATTTGAGCTCAGCTACACACAAGAGCCAGATCAAAGCAAGTATTTTCTTATATCGCAACTTAAAAATTGCTGTTTAAGGTTGTCTAGGCTATTCCACTTTTGTGAAATTATCCAATGACTTGGAGTCTCTCACAAAGTTAACTGTTTGAAAATTGTCACTCTGAGATCTGCCTTCCCTCTTTCTCTCTCTCTTTCTCTCTCTCTTTCTCTCTCTCTTTCTCTCTTTCTCTTTCTCATTACTTTTTCGTTTGATTATCTTGTTTAAATTGTATTGTTTTGTTTTGCTATATACTCATATTTTACTCTGTGTGATTGTAGTTATGTACTCTTTAGTCCGCTTTTATTAAATACACTAATTTGCTGTGAATTGAACCGTTTTATTGCTCATAGATCGAAGTCCCTGAATCGTGTGATCTAAGCTACAAGCTTTGTTTTTCTAGGAATTTCTATCAGTAATCTAAATACTACAGACACAGAAAATATTGTTCTTCCTGATCAGAAGATTAATATTTCTTGGAGTTTGTAAGAAGGGTATTTTTATTGATATTTGATAGCATCCAGTTCGCGGGACGAACGGATTGTCTAGATAACTTACATTAATTCTAGTAAAGATTACCTTTAAATGATTAAATATTCCCTCTTTGGGTAATTTAATATTTGTAAGCAATAAGCACATCATATTCATAGACTCATGAATATTCACTTCATTTGAATATAACAAAATGCTTAGGAATTACAAACCCACAAAACTTAACAGCTCGGTGGCTAATAGAAAAAGAAAAGGAGAGATGGGGCATCCCACACAAAAACATCGACAAACACCGGAAGCTAAGGAGACACAACTGTTAACTGCTTGGTAAAGCATAATACCCGTTATATAGAGTACGAATCGCGTTAATAAAGGATCTACCAAAACCAAACTGATAAAGGGCTTCAAAAATAAAGGAATGCTTAACAGTATTGAATGCTTTATAAAAGTCGATAAACAAAATTAACGCCTCTTTATTTATAAATTCTGAATAATCTTAAATATCTATAATTAATCTGATATTGTTAGAGATGTGTCTACCTTTTAGAAAACCAGACTGAGTGTTAGAAATTATGTCTGCTAAGCAAGATTTGAGCTTTTCAGCATATACAGAAGCCAATAATTTATAATCAGAGTTCAAAAGGGTGATCGGGCGCCAGTTATCCAAAATATTGGGATCCTTATTAGGCTTAGGTATAAGACAAATGAGACCTTGTTTCATTGATTCTGCCAATTCACCATTGTATATACACTCAATAAGGGCTTCGTAAAGAAGACACTTAATAGAGTCCCAAAAGACTTTAAAAAATTCAAATGGGAGCCCATCTGGCCCTGGAGATTTATTGTGTGGCATTCTTTTTACTATGTTATAAAGATCATCTATAGTAAAAGGTTCCTCACAAAGTTCTCTATTGTGGTCATTAATTTTAGGAATCACAGAATGAACCTTATGGAAAAATAAAGATGAAGCAACAAGATCGAAAGAAGAGGTGTATAGATTTTGATAAAAATTAGAAACATGAGACGAGATCACAGAGGGGTCATTAGATAGTGTATTATTAATATATAGAGAGGAGATCCTCTTATTACTTCCACGTTTTTTCTCTAGGTTGAAAAAGTAAGCAGAGTTTTTTTCCCCCGAACTCGAGCCATTTTGCTCTCGATCTAATGAAAGCACCCCTTGCTTTCTCTAAAAATAAATCATCCAGACTACTTTGTAAAGCATAAAGAGATTGCTTGTCATCTTCTCCCAGATTGGGATTCTTTAAAATTTCACTCATCTTTCTAATTAAATCTGTAACTTTCTTATATTTAACAGATGTTCTGTTTTTTCCATATTTTAGATATTGGTTGGAGTTTCCAGACTTGGGGCCAGGTCTATGTGTGATGTCGACCCTGTCCTGTAGTTTCTCCGCGGAGTGTGGAGAGAGGTCCCTGAACAGCTCAATGATAACCATTTTGATGTTTTCCCCTTCACGCTCAGGTATCCCAGCTACACAGAGGTTCCATCTGTGGTTGTAGCTATCCAATCCGCTGCATTTCTCCTTGAGAGACTTGTTTTCTTTTTTGAGGTTCTCAACCTTTGATTGCAGAGAAAGCACCTTCTATCTCTTATTCATGGCTTCAAGCGAGCAGGTAAGCTTGCAGATTGAAGAGGCCTCGACAGACTGCAGTTTTACCAACGACTCTTCTTGTAGTTTGCTGACCTTTTCGATTGCCGTTAGCAGCACAGAGATAGATACCGTGTCGGGGGTGTTTGTTCGAGATTTCTTCTGAGCAGGGGACTTACTAGGAGTGTCCGGAGAGCTCCCAAATGTATTTTCCAGGCGTCTTGCATAATTATGCACCTTTAGATTATCGCTGTTTGCAGAAGCCTCAACAGAGGCTCGAGCAACATAAAATAGAATAAGAGCGAGATTTGAGCTACTTTACTCAGGCATAGAAAGTAACAAAAAAACTTAAAAAAAGGGTCCCGAAATCATTAAAGACAGTCTTAAAAGAGTATGCTGAACTTCCGCAATAAGTTTATAAAAGATTGGTCATATTGCTTTTTCAATAAGCCCATCTGCACATAAAATAGAATAAGAGCGAGATTTAGTTGCTGTTAACGCGGCGCAACCTTCACTCATCCCCCCATCGGAAGTGAAACCTGCTGGCAGAGAATGAATTCGCTTTTTCAATAAGCCCATCTGCTATTTTTGCTACATATTTTTAAATGTGAACCAGTGGATCGACAAAAAGCTAATGCATTATAAAAATCTAAACAATTAAGACACTAAGATATATTTATGTAATTTAATATAATAATTGATTAATAATAGCCTAATTGTTTAAATGAATATAATGGGCTAGTTGCATACTGTATCTCTGCTATCTTGGATTTCCGGTCTTGCGAGTGTGTGCAGAGATACTTCCGGTTGTGCAGAGAACCGTAGAAATCCAAATATTACGTGTTTACAGGATTTATAATATCACACAGCATCTACACTGCTATTATTACTATACTATAAATGTTAACTGAGCCAGTGGATTTGAATCTTGCATATGTTTGGGTCTGGTGAATGAATTAAATACACTAATGTTCCCGAAATGAACTCATGGTGTGTACACACAGCTACATAATGTATTTTTACCTTACCAATTATGTAAATGTACAAATTATACATTTCTCGAAAATGTTTGTATTATTTTATTATTTTTTTTTTTTTTATTTACCTTGTGAGACGTGGGCTGCGATTTATCTTCATAAATATCCATTTCTCAATTGTGCACATACATCAGTTTGTTCCATAAATATTTTCACAACATATTTTATTATTTTACACAGTTAACTTTGCATCAAACATATTTTTTTAAATAAAAAAAAACAAACGGGCTGTAAAATGATACAACTAATATATGACTAATTTTAAATTTGTTTTATCTGATAATCAATGCAAAAGAATTTGTAGCAATATACATGCGCTACTTATAGACATATGATTTATGCTGCAGATCTTTCAAAACATCGATAAACAGATAAACATCGATAAAAACACACATGAATGCAAACACCGATCTTTTAATTAATGCAAACCTACCATAATTACATTACTTTCAATTGTACAGTTACAGTTATAAATTCTTATCAAATAAAGTTAATAAAACATACATTTTTTATCAGAAATCTCTGAGCGTCTCGTTTGACAGTCAGAAACGATATATGATCTTTTAGATAACCGTCAGAACAAAATCAGCTCTCCGAAAATGTACAGTATTTCATATTTGAGTGTTTGTGTTTGAATGAAGAGATCGCTGTGGACTGATTAACCGCTGACGTTCCACTTAGAGGTACGCAAAAATGTAGGCAGGATCTCCGCGTTATATCTTGATACATTTCCACACAGAGGTAGGCTACGCAAAAATGTAGGCAGGGTGTTTCCTTATGTCTTTGATATACCACAATCCGCTGTTAAATTTGAAAAACATTAATTATATACATCTAGCCAAGTTTCGTGTGTAAGTTTCCCTTACAATAAATGCGTACGTCGCAAGACCGGAATTACGTAAGTATGCACACACTCGCGTCGCCAAAGCTCACCGACGTCATCTTGTGCACCGAGCCCTATGGGGTACTTTTAATTGATACTTTTGACTCTTCCCTTTTCTTAAAAATAGTTTAAAGGTGAAATGTGAAGTGCAGGTCTTAAAAGGTCTTTAAAGCTCCTAAATTTTACTTTAAAAATCCTGCAGTTATCCGGTTATTTTATGGAACCATTTGGAATAACTATTTATTTATTTATTTTTAATAATCCCTTTTTATCTGTCCTCATGTTGTTTTGAGAATGTTCTGTAAGAAAAAAATAGGACATCTGTACCTTTGTTGTTGTAAATTTACAGAGAATGAAATCGAGATGTTTATTTGTTGGGGTTATATTGCTGTCAACTGACAAAGTTTTCCTTCTGAATTAGCTTAACTGCACAAGTTTTATGGTTAATAAAATCTATAAAAACAAATTACATTAATTATACTTTAATTTCCTTAAATAAAAAGGAAAATGAGTAAGACGGTGTAAAAGGTGTGTGAATACTGATTAGTAATCTGGCCCCTTGGTATAAAGGAGAACAAATGCTGGCCCTCGTCACTATCAAAGTTGTCCATCCCTGCTATAGAGCATGTAGCCTATGAGCACTATATTAATATCTCAGATACTCCTAGTCCAAACATTCACTGCTATTTATTACTTCACATTGTCTGACATGATTATTCCATTCATTCATAAAGAGACCGCAGCGATTCTATTCTACAATGGGTTACATTTGAGAGATATTGAGCTAGAAAATAGAGTAAATGAAATCTCCTATAAGATGATGAGTCTGATTAACATGACACACACACACACACACACTCACACACACACACACAGAGAGAGAGAGAGAGAGAGAGAGAGAGAGACATGTGAATACTCAAACTAAAGAATCTTGTTTCAGGTTTCTAGATTCTAGGTTTATGCTTATTGTCATATTATACATTTTGCATTTTGCTCTTTTTTCTATAGATTTCAAGTATTTTAGTTCATACAATAATACATTTATTTCAATCCCCTACTGAAATAATAATAAAAAAAAATAGAAACCAACACATAATTTGTAATGGTTTTACTGGTTATAATGAAACTGTATTGGTTTTATTTCCAGTGATATCGTTGACTTGATTGCACAGATACTATTTAAACTGAACTGAGCTGGATGATGACATCACTGAATTCAATGATGAACTTCCTTTAACTGAAAAATGAGTGTTTACTATTGTCCTTCTGCATTATTGACACACTACTTTCCTGTTTAATACTGTTCAATGGAAACTGTGATGGTCTGTTGGTCTCTACTGTTAATTGGTCGCCTTCTGTTGGTGGCTTTTGTTAAAACCATTAAATCCTAATGTAATATGTCCCAAAAAACACACTACATGATACCATTATTTAATGGTTTTAATGGTTAAAAGTTTGTAGTGGTATTTGTAGTGGAAATCATTAGAATTTCTGTGATGGTTTCTATTGTTTTTGTCAGCAGGGTCACCATGGGTTTTGTGATGTTATTTGCCATAAATACGACAGAATTGCTGTAATACTGTGAGATAATAGCGACTGTTTGTAGTTTCAGTGGGCCTATTTGGGAGAAAATCCAGGGCCGTTTTCCAAATAATCATCATTTAACAAAACAACTCTGCTGTTACAGTACTGTTTTTAGTTTCGATTCACTGTTAGTGCTGCGCTTGGTTTGAGACGCTTTAATTTGCATTTGGAAACACAACATTCATCATTAGAAACGTTTATAAATCTGTTGTTGTTTACAAAGAAGTTTCAGTGTCACATAATCCTTCAGAAATCATTCTGATTTTCTGCTCAAGAAACATTTCTGATTATTATCAATGTTAAAAACAGTTTTGCTGCTTAATATTTTTGTGGAAACAATGATACCACTCAAACATTTGTATAAGATTTAAAAAAGAGAAATTAATAATTTTATTCATCATGCATGAAAGTGACAAAAAGTGAGTGAAGACATTTAAAATTATTTCTATTTAATAAATGCATTAAACAGTTTAATTAATATATTTAATAAATGTAAAAAAAAACTGTTCATTAATAAAGTGCTTCATCAAAAAAACACAAAAAATAAAGTGCGTCATCATTTCCACACAAAATATGAAGCAGCAAAATTGTTTTCAACATTGGTAATAATCAAAAATTTCTCTAGAGTCAAATAAATTGTAATATTTCTAAAAGATCATGTGACACTGAAAACTGGACTAATGAAGTAAAGAAAATTCTGCTTTGCATCACAGGAATAACATTTTATATTAAAATTGAAAACTTTTTTTTGTATTTAATAAATAATAATAATAACTTTATTTTGTATAGCGCTTTTAAATGTCAATTCTCAGAGCGCTTTACATAAGCAAAATTAGGATAGATAAAATTGGCATGATAAACACAATACAAATAAAGTATTACAAACAATTTTACAAACCTAAAAACAATTTAAAAAGAAATATCCAAGACATAAAGTAAACCCATAAAATACATCACATAAACAACCACAAAAATCATCTATCACCCAAATGCTTCCTTAAAATAATACGTTTTAAGTAAAGATTTAAACATTTTCAAGGATGATGCATTTCTAATTCCGAAATGCAGAGAATTCCATAACTTTGGGGCAACTGAAGAGAACGCCCTATCACCCACTGTTTTTAGGTGCGTTACCGGAACTACTAAAAGACCAGCGTCGGCCGAGCGAAGATTATGTGTCGGAATGAAGGGTATTAAAAGCTCAGAAAGATATTGAGGAGCAAGTCCATTTAATGCCTTGTAGGTCAACATAAGAATCTTTAAAATCAACACAAATTTGACAGGTAGCCAATGCAAGGTCTCTAAAATAGGTTTTATATGATTTCTATGTCTTGTCCTAGTCAGAATACGTGCAGCAGAGTTTTGTACCCACTGAAGTTTGTTCAAAATAAATGTTGATGCTCCTGCTAACAAGGCATTGCAATAATCAATTCTAGAGAAAACCAGAGTATTGATTAATTTTTCAGCTACAGTAAAAGGCAGCATGGACAGTAATCTGGATATATTTCTGAGATGAAGAAAAGAAACGTTAACAGTATTACGTACATGAAGATCAAATTGTAAATTAGCATCGAAAATTACTCCTAGGTTTTTTAATTTAGATTGGAACTGTATAACAGAGCCATCCAGATGCAAGGCTATGGGTTTCACTCTGCGTAACTGGTGAGGCGAACCTATAAGCAACACTTCTGTCTTATCACTATTTAGACATAGAAAATTACACAGACATCCAATTTTTGATATCTGTGATACAGTTAGAAAGATGTGAAGCAACCACATTTACATCAGATTTTGAGTGAATGTATATCTGGGTGTCATCAGCATAAAAATGAAAATCAAGACTAAGAGACCTCAAGAGTTGGCCAAGAGGAAAAATATAAAGACTAAAAAGTAAAGGACCTAAAATTGAACCCTGAGGTACACCATATTTTACCACGCCAACCTCAGATTTGCAGCCACCCAGCACAACAAATTGTTTGCGATCTGAGAGATAAGACTTAAACCAACTCAGAGCAGAGTCAGATACACCAAAGACAGACTTTAGGTGAGAAAGTAAGGTACAATGATCAATAGTGTCAAAAGCGGCACTGAGATCAAGCAAAATCAATATTGATAAGCATACAGAATCGGAAGCCATCAATAAGTCATTTGTGACTTTAACTAATGCTGTCTCAGTGCTATGCATTTTACGGAAGCCAGATTGAAGAGGTTCAAAGAGGTTATTTACAGACAGATGAGAGACCAATTGTGATGCAACAATACGTTCTAAGATTTTAGCAATAAAAGGGAGATTAGAGATGGGACGAAAATTTGTTAGATTCTCAAAGTCACAGCTATTTGTTTTTGGAACAGGGGTTACAGCGGCAACTTTAAGTGCTGATGGCACAACACCAGAAGACAGAGAATCATTTATAATACTTAAAACAGCTGGACACAATGAAGAAAAGCATGACTGAAACAACTTAGATGGTATAGGATCAACAATTGAGGTGGTAGCCTTCATTTTTAAAACCACATTACATAAGGATTGAGAATCTAACGTGGAGAATTCTGAAAGATAAACACCAGAGAATTCTATATTATTTAATTTTGGGGTAACAAATGTATTTGTAGTAGTAATCTGATCTCTTATCCCCTCAATCTTATTACCAAAAAACACAAGAAACCTGTTACATAATTGAACAGAAGCAGAAACATTGGAAAAATTATTTCTGTTTAAAAGATTGTTGATTGACAATTTTTTTTTTTAGGGTTATCTTGATTATTTGAAATAATCTGGGAAAAGTGAGTAGACCTTGTCGATACAATTTCAGTCCTATATTCACCCAAACTTTCTTTCCAGGCCTGATGATACACAGTTAAACCAGTAGAGCGCCACCTGCATTCCATTATGCGACACTGAGTTTTCATTGCGCGCAGATCATCGTTATACCATGGGGCAGATCGTTTAAAAGAGACAGCACGTGACTTCAGAGGAGCAAAAGTGGGTCCAGGCCGGATGAAAGAATTTTGTACAGCCTATTTACTTTGTCATCCAATGCATCAGATGGTAAAATACAGCTAGTACCAGAATCAATAAAGTCTGAGAAGACAGTGGGCATGATAGATCTCCACTTGCGGTAGTGAATAATACGGGAAGTAGAAGTAGGTATATCAGGTAACTCCAAATTGAATAGTATAGCTAAGTGATCAGATAGCCCAAAATCAGATACTGATTTGTAATAATATTTCACAATATTTCTTTTTTTTTTTTTTACTTTATTTTGATCAAATAAATTAATCCTTGATGAGCAGAAGATAGTTATTTCAAAATCATTAATAATTGTAATGTTTCCAAATTTTTGGCAGGTACTTTAATAATAATAACAATTCTATATACTACACTATAATATATTATAGCACTTTATTATAATATATTATTATTTTGTTGTCATGATTATTAAATGGTGCTTTTTATTTTTTTACATGACAGTATGTATTTTTACAATATAAGACATATCTTTTAATGTGCTAAAATATATATATTTAATAATGAGTGCTGGGGGCGTGGCTTCGGGCGTGGTCAGATTTTTCCTTCTTTTTTTTGTCTCTAGCTGATCACACGCCTGTATTTGGTTAAAAATCCTGACAGTGTAATAAAGAATTTTTATTTTCTTTTTGAATGAGGCTTTAAATGATTTATGATCATGTTTTTTTTGTTTTTTGACATTTTAAATCTCAGTCCAATGATTCATCACACATTGATTTGTACTTTCTCTTTACTAATGTATTCACAGCTAAACTGATCTGATCTGAGAGAGTGAAGAGTGTGTCATTGTTCTCTACAGGTTGTATGATTGTGGCGTCACAGTTAAAGGTTGTTCTGCTCTGGCTTCAGCTCTGAGATCAAACCCCTCACACCTGAGAGAACTGAGCCTGTCTCTTAATAAACCAGGAGATTCAGGAGTGAAGCGTCTCTGTGCTGTACTGGAGGATCCTCGCTGTAAACTGGAGAAACTGTGGTAAGATTATATATGACACACTGTAAAATATTTGTGAAGTGAAAAACAAATCACCCAAAAAGCCAGAAAACACAATAGCTGTGTCTGAAATCGTTCACTAATCCCTACATAGTGTACAGCAGTTGAGTGGACTATATCAGAAAGGAGTGAACGGATTCGGACGGTGACGTATACACTGCGCTTCAGACTTAAAGCTGTTGAAAAAACATCTTCGTCACATGTACTTTTATATAAGTATATTATTAATTTGTTTTGTAATGTTTTTTATGTTCATAATCATGCTATTAAAATACTGAGGACAAAAACAAACACACATTAACATGTTCATAATTTTATGTATTTATTATTTTTAGTATCCTGAACTCTCCTGATCAGTGTTTTGAGCTCAGATAAGATGATCGTAGAGCGTCCTCAGGCGACCGTTAATGATAATCAGAATGAATACGCTACCTACTGTGATTAACAAACATTTTTAAATTATCCACCAAATTATCATCATTTTTGTAAGTTAACAGCGATGCCACCTCAGTAAATTAGTAAAATATTAAACTGAGTTATTGCCTACATAATATATTTTAATATAATGTATGAAATAAATGTTAAAGCAGAAATAATAAACATGTAAACAGCATCTCTCCTTCAAACTCGCTCGCTCCCCGCTGTCTCTTCCAGCTCACCGCTACTCCGCACTGGATTGTGGGAAATAGTGCTTCAGTGAGTGTACATCAGTTGTACACTCTAAATCAGAATGAATTGTCGGTAAAAAGTAGTGAACGAAATAGGGAATGAAGTAGTTCACTCAGAATTCTGACAGCACTACAAAATGGCTGACACCGATATAGTGCACTATATAGTGGATACAACAACACGAAAGCAGTGTTGGGCAAGCTACTTGGAAAATGTAGTAAGCTAAGCTAACAGTTACTCTTCATTAAATGAAGCTTCACTACACTAAAGCTACAGCCCTGTGAAATGTAGCAAGCTAAGCTACAACAACACGGCAAATGTAGTTTACTACATCTAAGCTATTTTTAAAAAAAAAAAATCATTTTTATATTGAACCAACATCATACCAAGTCAATGCTCTCTCAGTGATCAATACAACTGTCAGTCAAGCAGATAGACAGGCATAATAGTTCAGTTTAGTTGTTTATTAAACAGCTGTTCCAAATCAATTTGGCAACAAAAATTAGTCTTAACCATCTTCAAGAATCAAGAAATAAAAGACTTGCACTCTAAAAAACTATTTATTTACAAACTGCTTGTTTTCTTAAAAAAAAAAAAAAACTAACACTTGCTTCTCTAATCTTTTTGTATTCTATCTTTGTTTTCTTTTTATTTATTATACAATTAACAAAAGCAAAAAAGGCCTCAAAATAAAAATTAACAAAACCTTGCGTGTACTGCGTTAAGCTAACTGAGACATTTTTATAGCACTTATATATCATTGCTCTTTTGTTGATTTTGATTTCTTCCATTGTGCTCATTTGTAAGTTGCTTTGGATAAAAGTGTCTGCTAAATGACTAAATGTAAATGGTAACCCTTCACAATAAGGTTCATTAGTTAACATTAGTTAACTAGTGTAGGTAACACGAACTAAGAATGAACAATACTTTCAACATTTACTAATGCATTATTAAAATCAAGCTGTGTTTGTTGTCATTAATTAATGCACTATGAACTAACATGAACTACAAATGAACGACTGTATTTTCATTAACAAAGATGAATAAATACTGTAATAAATGTATTGTTCATTGTACGTTCATGTTAGTTACATTAGCTAACATTAATGAAATCTTACTGTACTGTATAGTTACCGCATCGTTGCATGTGTCATTCATTATATTATTAACGTTTGGCCAAAGTATCATATTATAAAAGATTCAGCGCTTCTCGCAAGCTCACCAAAAATCAAGTTTAAATACTAAGTTTTTGAATGTTTCGAATGTTTTCCCCCGTCATTAACGCCACATTCGAAGGCAGTACGGGCATCTACGGGCATCATGAACTTGCAGGTTGTACAGTTTTCTGTCGCTATGTGGGCGCTCAGTTTTTTTTCTGTTATTTGGCCAAAGTACCATATTATAAAAGATTCAGCGCTTCTCACAAGCTATCTGACTGTGACTTCACAGCAAATGCTAAGACACTCTTCTCCGCTCCTCAAATACAAAAAAAATTAGCCTTTATAAATATAATGTTTCTTGAGTAAAGAAAACACTGTATTTATTGAACGCTGTATTTATTCAATCAACAGTTCTTTTATTTACAGACTGCAAACAAGCTGAGAAGCTCCAAACTGTGCGCCACACTTCATTCACGAGAGAATAATGAGGTTTGACTGTTTGAGGAGCCAATGATGTTACGAGGTTTAGTGGTGGTGGCGTCACATTTACTGGTCCAGGATCAGTGATCCTTAGCAGTTATATTTCCGATTTGAACTTGAGTTTCAGAAATGCTTTGGATAATGTAACATCAGCTTTTGTTGACGCTACCACGCTACTTGATCAAAAAAAGAGCTTAGCTACTGAAAAGCTATTTGATTAAGAAAGCAGCGACGCTACCACCACGCTACTAAGAAATGTAGTTAAACTACTAGCGTCACATGTGTAACGCTACTCAAAAAAACCAATTAATACTCCACAATATTAAAGGAGCCATGTGTAATGTTTGGCAAAAAAATCAAGTCATACTCCACATTCCATACCAGATGGGGGCAGTATGCCTCAATAAAGTGAATTGGTCTACTCTAGAGTAACAAACGAGAAACGGCATAGTCTCTATGCTCCGCCCCTACCTTCACAACAACCCTAGAGCCATAGCCGAAGCCTAAAGGACGTTTTGCCTCCAGAGGAACGTTGGGTGATGTCAAGTGATTTTGAAACATGACATCTTCAAGCTACTCCCCTTCACCTTTACCAGTGAATAAGTTCATATTCGTTTTGTTCATATTACATTTTGAGTTGTATATACACATTATTTGAATTAAATTAATTTGACAGACAGCATTCTGTCAACATCATTGGTCAACATCAGACAGCTGATGTTGACCAAGCTAGCGCCAACCAACGTAACCAGAGCTGCCAACTCTCAAGCATTCACCGTGAGACACACGCAATTGACTCTTTTCACAAGCCAACAAAAACTTCACCACAATGAATACACCCACCTATCTCTCTCTCTCTCTCTCTCTCTCCCTCCTCTCTCTCTCTCTCTCTCTCTCTCTCTCTCTCTCTCTCTCTCTCTCTCTCGGTTCAGTATCATCGAAGACATTTCAAGCTTCTTAGGTAATGTTACATTTTAGCATCAGCTTGGTAGAGACGGGCTTTGGTAGATAACAGGTGAAAACCGGATCGGATCTGTGGGTAAGTTATAGCTAGCTAATTATCAAACGCAGCTACGGTTAGCCATCGCTAACATTAGCACATTTATCGAACAGCCTTCGATACATTTCTATGTTATAACTTCCCGAAAAAAAATACGCAAACATATAAAACAAACTGATAGCGAAATACTAACAGCATCTTACTTACCAATCCAAAAGAAATGTTGCAAGTTCGGAGTCGAACCTCATTTCTTTCAAGTCCATCAGTTGTCTCCAGCGATGGAAAGCAGTGCCGATGTTTACTCTGTTTCGGCTCCTTTTCTTATCGGATTTGATTTGTGATTCCGAGCGCGGTTATTTCCCTGTAGCGGGTGGTGGTGGTAGGTGTCTCTTGCCAAGGGCTTCAGCCATCCTTCCGCTCTCTTCCCTGAACTGAAATGAAGTAGTGGGCTGTACCTTCCACACGATTGACATCAGGTTCCAGTACGCCCACAAGCCGTGCAAGTTATTCATGTATTGCAGGTTGGCTGGTGGTTATGTTGCCCGCATACCGCCTCCCATGGCCGAAACTGGTATTACGACACCTGTCGGGCCGTGGCTAGTAATGCTAATGCTAATTAAGGTTGATATCTCTGCAGCACTATAACTTGACATTTTTTTTAATGACATCATCGCCCTTATTTCTTCTCATTCTTTTGATGCGTGTAGGTCATTTTTTGGATATTCAAGTAGTATTTGTTGGAGGCTAAAGCATAAGAAGTGACAAAATGTAAAAAATAGGTATTGTTTGTGAATGTAATACTTACTACTGATTGGAGGAGACAACTGTCAATCAAGATAAAACATTGTGTGTCTTTGTTTCTTGTTCATGTGTGGACTTCTGTGTTCATGTTAAATCTGTTTCTGCATTAGCAACACCTTTAAATTGATTCTGTTTACACTAAGTGCTAATAGCTCGTATTGTTAGTAAAGGCTTGACTGTTAGCAGACAAAATTACTAAAGAAACCAGTCAGCATAAGTGAGAGAGTAAGAACAGTGGCTTTTGAGGTGTGTGTCCACAAGGGAGGCACCCTAAAAATGAGCTTTTCCTCCCGAAGCAGCGTATGGGATCGAAGTGCATTGAGAGCAAAACAGCGTGATTTTGAATGAAGCAGGTATTTTTTGAAAGTCTGAGAATTCTTTTTTTGGCTCGCTCTCAGCGTGCTCCATTAACGCTCAATCACTAGCACAATTAATGCTGTAACTATAGCCGTTCCTACTAGTTCTGCCTACAAGGATTGTACTGCACGCACACACATACAGACACATAACGGATCACTCACACACAGAAACAAAAATATTGTCAGTGCTGCCCCGTGATTTGTCAATAAAAAATGCTTAGAGACAGAAAAGTTACAGCGAAAATGTCTTTGTGTTTTGAAGTAATCAAAATCCACAGCTTCACTATTAGTAGAGAGACGCTGCACAGACAGACAGGACTGATTTACTCGTAATCACGCTCTCACAAATGCATTCAAATAAATTTACTGTGCTTCTCTGTATCTGATTTAATAACTGATAAAATAACTGATGAAAACGTAGCCTACTATTATTTCATCCTTCCAAACAAAATTTACACTTCAAAAAGCTGCAGTGACAGATTTAACTTTTAATTCTGATAACCTTTGAATCGTTTTAATGCACACTTAGCCTACTTAAAGAAAAGAAAATAACACATTATTATCATCATTATCATTATTTTTATTACTATTCCTTCATTTGGTCTTATCAGATCTGCTCAAGGGCTCTTACGTTTAGGCTACTTTTATCCAGAGAAAACTGCACTGCATTTAACACACAGGCCTACATTTCTCCATCGAACCAATGATTCTGATGAGTGACATTTTACACATTTCTTTAATAAAAGTTTATAAATAATCAAAAGATAAACAAAGAAGGTTTTTTTGTTGTTGTTTAGCTCAAAATATGATCAAGTAAGTAGCTCCATAAATCACTCACGCTTTGACATTACTGTTATAGACAGTTAATGCATTAAAATGAGGACAGCTCAACTCACATATAGCAGAAAACTCAACACACCATACACACCAAACATAAAAAAAAAAAAATTCCTAAACTTTAAAAAAAATTTTTAAATTAAATGTCATAATAGTGATTTTCTAATGTCTAATTATAAATCCAACAGCATAAGGTGAAAATAACATATTTATATACATAAGTGAGTGGAAACGGCAAGTGAATACATGAATCTTTGACACTTTTCACCATTGACTTGCAGAAGATTTTCTGTGACGTTACTGTTAGACAGTGCTGGGAAGGTAATAGGTTACAGTTTACAGGTCACCCTATTTCAAATGTAATAAGTAACAATATTCATCAAACAAATCCAGCATTTTTGTATGGAGCGAATTTTGTGACAATATTCATCAAACAAATCCAGCATTTTGCAAATAAACACAATTTGCTTTGCAAAGAAAAACTCGACTTTCAAACAAACGCAAAGTGATTTGCAAATACAAAATTCTATTTGAGAGAAAATGCAGAGGTATGGACAAATATATTTATAATGTGTTACAACTGTGAGACTCATTTGCATTTTTATGAGGAATCTTGGTTTGATTTTCTCACAAATGCATGCAGGCAGATTTTCTCACACATGCGTCAAGTTGGATTTTCTGACAAATGCAATTGAGCAAGTTTATTTTCCAAAACACAGCAGATGGCGCTTTTGGTCAATTTACGCTAGTCTCCTGAGATCCAAAACATCTGTTTACCTTTTCAGACCAATATGAGAAGATATCCTCGCTGTCCAGAGTGTGTCTTCACCTGTGTAACGCACCAACATCCAACGGGCAGAAAAAGAAAGTAGGCTAAATTCTATGATGAGGCTTGACGTTTTGATGGCATTTTTTCGGGGGCATCTACATGCTTACCTGGCTGACCTCAGATCATTAACATGTGAACAGAGCGCTAGCGATAATGAGGTGAAACAGGAGAATCTTTACCTCTCCTTACTTTTATACGGATTATATAATCAGAGAATATTTGTTTTCAATTTGAATTGGTTTTTAAGGTTTAAGGCTTTCTACACATAGATGTACCATGTATGTGAGGCACATATTCACTGAGATTCAGGTTGTTTTATTCAAGAAAGTTCCTAGAGACTGAGACAGCAGAGAGCACGCCCTGTTTGTTTTCTTTTTTTTATTAAAAAAGTACATTGTTTTGTTGACTATACACAAAATAACGCAGACCCTTTGCAGTTTCAAACGATGCCATTCTCGTATCTGTAATTTAAATTATTTTTGTGGTCATCAACAAAACAGGACAAAACGCACCAGCACGGTCTTCGACCCCAAAGATTAGTTTCTAATCATTACATTATCCTTCTGAAATACTGGTAAACCACTATTTATTAAAATGCTGAATTTAGTATTATATCAATGTGAACTTGATCTTTCTCCCAAAATTCACAGGACAAGAGTGACACCAGAAGATAAATATTCATCATGTTGCTTATCTAAAAAATACATAATTATTTTAGACACAAATGATTGCACAGTGTTAAAACGTTTAAAAAGTTTTAGATACTGTACTAAATAATGTGATATGCTTTAAAAATGTTATTAATAATTAATGACCTCTTGGGTGATATTGCTATATCTGATACTAAATTAAATTGTCTAAGCTTTCATTTTTGGTACACAATATTTTTGTTATACATTGAACAATTTTTATCAACATGTATATATTCTATATCCCGTGATCCTACAGAGGATAAGAGGTATGGAGAATGGATAAGTTTTTATAGGGAAAGACCGCCTAGTTAAATGTTTAGGCATGTCACGACTGATTTTTGAACTAATCAATCATGTTACCAACTTTATAGCCCTTATTGTGAATTTCACTGACACTAGTAGGGTCGCTTTTTGAAAACATCTAAATGGTTAATTATATAGTAAGACAGAAACTCACCTGTTCCCAACTCATGTTGGTCTGCTGTATTCCCTGAAAAGGTAAACAGGTGTTTCAGGTCTCAGGGGACTAGCATAAATTGACGGACAGCGCCATCTGCTGTTTTTGGAAAATATAGTTGCTCAATTGCATTTGTGAGAAAATCTGCTTAAACACATGTGGGAATATCTGCCTGCATGCATTTGTGAGAAAATCAAGCCAAGTTTCCTCACAAATGAGTCTCACAGTTGTAACGCACACTACATATATTTGTCCATACCTCTACATTTTCTCTCAAATAGAGTTTTTGCATTTGCAAATCACTTTGCGTTTTGTTTGAAAGTCGAGTTTTTACTTGCAAAGCAGATTGTGTTTATTTACAATACGCTGGATTTGTTTGATGAATATTGTCACAAAATTCGCTCCATAATTATGTAACAGATTACATTTGTTCTCTACAGGTTGAGTGATTGTGGTCTTACAGATGAAGGTTGTGCTGCTCTGGCTTCAGCTCTGAGATCAAACTCCTCACACCTGAGAGAAATGAATCTTTCTGGGAATGAAATAGGAAATTCAGTGAGTCTGCTCTGTGCTATACTGGAGGATCCTCACTGTAAACTGGAGAAACTGTGGTAAGATCATCTCTCTGATAGTCTCATGTGTTTGTCTTCAGTAAGATGTGTCCTTTAATGTAAATTGTAAGACTAAAGCTTGTAAAATAAATGATAGATAGATAGATAGAAAAGAAGAGGATGGAAAGGACATGACAATCCCTGTCAGTACTGAGACTCAAACCCTGTGACCTGTGGGCAGGGCTGGACTGGGGTTTAAAACACGTTCATCAGCGCTGTGCGGGTTTCTGATCCCACTCTGTTTTTTGCGCTGCGCGGTTTGGGTGAATGCATTGCGTAGCGCTGCTTTACACTTTTGGCGTATTTGCTTTTTTTGCAGTTCACTGTAATTTAAAAAACACCGTCTAATGTGAGGGAGATCTCATTCACTTCAGCGATCGGTCCACTACTCGACCGGCCCACCGGGAATGTCCTGATACTCCCGATGGCCAGTACATCCCTGCCTGTGGGTCTGACTCACTGATCTATATATGACTGGATCGCTCATCATGTTCTAAACTGCCAGCAGACAGTGAAGCCACCGGAAGTGTTCGATCCGCCATCTTACTAATCTCCACCAGCAGAGAGCACCATTGAGTCACATGCAAACTGCTGAACTAAAAATCACCCGATTTGAAAGCAAATCAGTCAAACAATATTAGTTTTTATGTTATGTGTGTGAATTAATTTTTACTTCACATGTTATCTGCAATGTTTTATGTTTTTTTTTGGGAAGGATAAGCGATATATTTAAACCGTTTAGGTGTGTGTGTCACAGATGACTGATCCAACACAAATATAGCCTATTTCTTTATGAACACATAATTATTTAATAATTATTAAACCATGAACCTATTAGTATCAGAAATTGTTTTGAATAAACAACAAATAATACAATAGCCTATGTTACTATATTGGCTCTAATACTGAAATGAAAAGCTTAACTTACCATCTTGAAATAAAAGGACCACTCATGTCCGTACTGTATGTCGTCAGTTATTTCTCTGAATAAATAATGTGTATATTTTTAATGTCCTGATTGAGCAACATTCATTTCTGACCCTCAAAGATTGCGCAAATATGTTTACTAGCATTACTGTTTCCATGTAAAATGTTGTATGATAAATTAAAAATTAATTAAAACCACCGTTTAATTCATTACCTGCTTCAAAATGAATGCTGTTTAAGAAATCATTGTTGAAACATTTGCAGTTAGCGCCTACTGTACGAATAAAAAACACTATAACAAATGTATATTTACAATGAATAAAACTGTACAATGCGAAAAATAAAGGTATATGTGTATATAAAGCATAAATCTTTCTTCAGATTTCAGGATGAGCACTTTGTCATTTGTTATAAAGGCTTTATGTTGAGGTCGTGTC